>NW_024582723.1:231350-247220 GCF_018398535.1 Haplochromis burtoni
TGTGTGCGGGTGTGTGTGTATGACTGTGGGGGTGCGCTTATAACTGTGTATGTGTGTGTGTTGAACTAGTAATCACTGACTCACTGAGTTTGTCTAAGAACATCAGTGACATTTCACCTCATGCTGCTCCTTTAAAGAAATTTGCTTGCCTCACCTCTAATTCTTGTGTGTAGTTGTCAGTGGGTGTGGTTCCTCCCAGAAAAAGCCAACTACAAATAATAAACCAACACCCTTCACTTAACTATGGATGATAAGCATGTCACGACATGGAAAGTCAGCATCCATTGGCTGCAGATGTACTGGTTCATTTCTCCATTCAGTGCCTCAGACACGAGCACGTGATGATGTCTGCCTCTATGTGTGTGTGTGTGTGTGTGTGTGTATGTCTCGTTGTGCAGTCCAATTGCCAAAAATTGAGAAAAACGAAAAAATCTCTCCCCCCTTGTAGTTGCCATAGTAACCAGTGAATCACCGCATCTGGCAAATTATAGGGCTGTATTGAAGGGCGAGAGAGTGCGCGTATGTGAGAGTGTAAAGTGTGTGTGTATGTGTGTGTGTGTGTTTGTAGGAGAGTGTGAACCTGTCCTGCATACAAAAAACTGATGTGCAGGTGAATATGAAAAAGAAAAATTGTATGATCGATTATGTTTTCAGGTGATCGATAACAGGTAACACAGCTCTTACACACACACACACACACACACACACACACACAATCTGGGTCACCGATGCCAGTTATTAGGCTCTAAAACTCATGATGTGTTGAGATTTTGTCCTCCTGCAGGGCAGCTTTGTGCAGTGAAATAACCTAGCTGTAGAAGAATAGACACATAGAGGATGAAGGTGTCTCCAGTGACCTTCTCCATCATCGATGAAAGGTGTTCAGGTATGAAGAGAAAGAGGTTCAGCTGATACAAATTCCCCTGTGGAGATAGAGACAAACACCCACCTCCACTCACTTATATAAACCCACTGAAAGAAGGTCAAGAGGAAACAACTGTTCTCTTCCAGTTATTTTTGCAGCACACAGCGCTGGACAGCGAACTCCATCATAATTGTAATACATCAGGTTACATTAATACACTCATATAAATATGTACAATATGAACAGGCTGATTTTTGAAACTTCACAACATCCCATGAGTGTTTTTACTTATTGGCTAACGAGGTCTTCAGATCATAGGTGTGCATCATTTAATATTCCTATGATCTTATTTTGCATTTCTAACATGTGTGATCTGTTCAAACCTACTTCACTCTTCCAGCATGTCAGTGTATTTTATTTTGTCAAATTGATTGTTTTGTGATTTCAATTTTTAGTAAAATACATGAAAGATTTAAAAGTATCAACTGTAAAAAAAAATAAATGTGTTCATCACAGGCAATTCCTTGAATTAGAAAAAATCCACAGTGAAAAAACATACTTACTTTGCATGTTTACATTATTTTTCTTCTGTTGCCTACACCTTAGTTTACAGCAGATTTAAACTTAGATCAATTTTATTCTTATTTTCTTAAGAATTAACATGAATAAATCATGCTGACATAGATGATGCCAACAGGAATATTAAAATATGGGTTTCACATCGGGGGCGATTATACCGGTAAGTGTGTCTGTGTTGATGACATACAAATGAAAACTGATGTATTTCACCAAATTTCAATTTCAAATGACATTTAAAATTTGAAATACATATTTTTTGTATGAAATAGTGTTTTATGTGTATAAAAAGAATATTAGTCTGCTTGTGATGCATTGAAATTTAAACATAAGTGTGAAATGACCTATAAATTGTGTATGTGCACATATGACATGTCTGCTTCCATTATTGACAAGTGATTGATAATGTTGGGATTATTTGTGAAAATTAATCTTCTTTGCTTTTCTTTTCTGGATGGATTATGCGATTGGTCAGTTTGAATTGAGAAGGCGTGGTCTGAGAGTATATAAAGGTGGACTGCTGCATGTACGGGAGACAGATGGATGAGTTGCCGTTTTGGAAGTTGCTGCTTGTGTGAAAGATGAGACAATAAACTAATGCTGTTCTCTGCTCAGTCAGAGTGATGTCTGCTGTTTTCTGTACTACACCTCTCTGCGTAACACAGTAAAACATGCTTTTACCTCCACTCAAACAATTAAAGTCTACCTCTGGAATAGTTGCCACATGTTCTAGAAAAATGAATAAATACTATTTTTCCTTGAATGCATAGATCACTGTACCCAACAGCTATAAAATCTCCTCAAAAGTACATATGCTAATAATTTATAAGTGACATTATAGATACTAGCAGTGGGTGAAAATAATGTATTGAATCTGCTGTGACAAAGTCTGATTTCTTGCATTAAAAATGAATATTTCCATTTTTTTTCTGTATTAGTAAAACTATATCGGGCAGTGCACGTATACATTATCAAAAACAAACTGGTATATTTCTGTGAGCAATCTGTGAGTTATGAAAGAAAATGTAAAAAAAAATTGTTACAATAGCACCTTGTCTCCTCCTAATTAATCTTACCTTATTTGTATCGCAGAACTTTATCAGTGTTTCTGTATTTGTAACATATTATTATATTCTTTTTGCTTGAAAGGACATTTTTCTCACTAATTGTACTAATTGAACTCACAAGTAACTGTATAGTCCAGCATCTGAAAAACAAGTTCATGCATTTTGCTCAAACGCTCCTTTAAAAGTCTTCAGTGGATCAGGGAGTACAAAGAGAAAGAAGGCTAGAATATTTAAATGATATTTAAAAGTAGAATAGGAGGCAGAGGCTTCAGCTTTCAGGCTTCTGCTCTGTAGATAAAGGGAGGATTCAGGTGACCCTGAATCCTCCCTTAGTTATGTTGCAATAGGCTCAGACTGCTGGGAGATTCCCATGATGCACTGAGTGCATCATGGGATGCATCATAATGCATCATCATCTTAGTAACTGTTTTTGCACTCTGGCTCTCTTCCACAGTGTCTTTTGTTCTAGCGCCCTCTCCTCACCCCAGTACCAAATGGTTGCCTCTCTTTAAGCCTGGTTCTGCAGGAGGTCTTTTCCTGTTAAAAGGAAGTTTGTCCTTCCCACTCTCACCAAGTGCTTGCTCACAGGGGGTTGAGTGATTATTGGAATTTTCTCTCTAATATTGTCGATTATATGTTGTACAATGTTAAACTCCTAGGACCTGGCGTCCACATATGTGGACATCACATTTTGGGTTATTTAGACCAAAATACTCAATTTTGCTCTACAAGGGCCTGATATCCACTTACGAGGACATTATACTGCTACTGTTCTATCAAACTTTTAAACAAATATCCTCATATGTGGCTCTTATTTTTCATAAAAACAAAAATAAGGTTAAAAAAAAATCTGGTAATTCTTTGTTTTTACATTCATTGGGCCCCAATTGTGACAGGTTGAAGGAATACTGCATATAAAACTGTTCAGTTAAAACTAATTCATATCAGTTGATATAAGGACAAAAATGATGTAAATATGGTAAGAAAATGGTTAAGAGTTTATTATTTTTCATGTTATATTAATGGCTTTCATGTTATTTAAGAGAAATGCAATCTATACATCAGTGATCGCCTAGTAAGCCTTTTCTGGGATCGATTAGTAGTGTCTCTATTCTCCACTTGGGCGCTTTCGCGTGTTCTCCTCACTGCAATAAACGACTGCATGAGAGACGCAAGTCATAATCACTCTCGTGATTCTTTTCCCCCTGTTTTCAGGGGTATAACATTAGCCCAAATATCAAAGAGAAATTAAAAATGCATGCCGTGGAAGAGTTCGGGTCTTAGGAGGTTAAGCGCCTTCAGGCATCAATTATCGTGATTTGGCACTATAAAAATAAAATTTAACTGAAACTGAATCAAGGAAATGCAAATGCAAGAACAGGAAGACTAACACAGGGAGCATATACAAATCATCATATAGACAGAGAAAGACAGAGGAGGCAAGGGCAAAGAAGTAGTGGGGAGATAAGAAAAAGCATAAAAACAGGAAGCAAAACTTGATAATATCACAAGAACAAAAAGTCAGTATTATGGTACAGAAAAAGTTAGAACAACAACATGAACATCCAGTGAGCACAGATCAAGCTTGGAAGTGATTGAAAATAGTGATTGTGTCATCTCAATTAATGTAAGTTCAATATCAACTCTCCTTTTACCTCCATTGCTTCTCACTGACTCCTGAGGGTCCTCATTATTTAGCTGTTAATTGTTCTGCAGTGCTAACAAGTTAGCTGTTAGTTTGTGTCTGCTGCTTGATGGCGAGTATGTGGGTAAGGTTTATTTATATAGTGCTTCCAAAAACACAATTCTGTATTGCTTTATGTATGTGAGTTAGAATGTGAAAGCATAAGTTAGTACAGTGAAAGTAAACACAGCTGCAGGCTAATATTTCACCAAAGGTTTGTCATTACCTTTTAGTGATTTGATGCTTTACAGATAAATGATAAGTTAAAGATCTCTTCCAACAAATATTCCTTTCATTTGATGTCTTGTGGTGGTGGACAGCTCTGTCTAAATGGCTGCACTGTCATCCAGGAAGACACTGCTCCATTAAGGACAGGTTAAAGATGATCACTCACAGCAACTTAGTGGTGATGTGTTCCTCTGCTGGGATATGAATAGCTAAACCATGCCAACGCTTACCTCATTTACCCTTTATTTGTCTGTCTGTAATTCATATATACAAACTCTAATTTGCTATAAAATAATTTGAGCATTAATTATTTGATCCCCTGCAGTTTTGCGTATAAATCACACATGTGCACAGAATCAGTTTTTTCCATTCCAGGATCTCCACCACCGCAGGTATGACCAAAGTTGTCAAAGGGACAAGGTTGTAGACCTGTGCAAGGCTGGAATGGACCACAAGACCATCAGGAGGAAGCTTGGTGAGAAGGTGACAACTGTTAGTGTGATTTAGTTTTTTGGAAATACAATACAATACAATACAATTTTATTTATATAGCACATTTAAAAACCCGAAGGCACACCAACGTGCTTCAGAAAGAAATATAAAATAACCATCAATTGCCCTCAGTCTGAAACTCAATGCACCATCTTGGCTTGTGGGGTGAAGATGAGAAAGGTGATGAATCGTCCCAAAACTACACAGGAGGGTCTTGTTGGTGATTTAAAGGCAGCTAGGACCACAGCCACTAAGAACATCACTGGTAAGACACTGTGCTGTAATGCCCACAAGGTCTTCCTGCTCAAGAAACACATATGCAGGCCTGCCTTAAGTTTGCCAGTAAACATGTCAATAATTCAAAGAAGGCTTGGGAGAAAGTGCTGTGGTCAGATGAAACCAAACTGAAGCTTTCTGGCTTCAACTTGACTCACCGTGTTTGGAGGAAGTGACATGCTTAGCGTGACGCAAAGAACACCATCACCACAGTCAAGCATGGAGGTGGAAATCTTATGCTTTGGGGTTGTTTTTCTGCTAAGGGTACAGAACAACTTCACTACACTGAGCAGCAAATTGTTACTGGCATGGCCATTTAAGGGTGAAGCCTGATGGGAAATGTATTCCGGATGGTGAAGGGACGTGTGGGACTGCCCCATTGTTGTGGGTGTGTGTGTGGAGCGAGGGAGAGAGGAAAAAGGGGAAAAATAACGAGTAGCCATGGAAGAGATGAAAAGAAAAGTATTAAAAGGAATGTAATAACTCCCACGACAGCCAGAGTTGTGCCGGCGATGCTCGCTGTGAGTAAACTGTTACAGCCCACTGTACACGGTGTTCCCGCCTTGGAGAAGAAATAAAGTTCGGTGAAGCAGTTTTCCTATGCCTCCTTCTATCTTTTTACTAGCGGATTTGACCTGTACAGTAAGCTAGTTACCGGCTACGAGCCAGTCATGGAACCTGAAGTAACAGCCAGAGGTTTCCTTACTACGGTTCAGGGCCGTGGATCTGACGAGGTAACAAAATGGAAGGGACCATGAACTGTAAAATCATGAACAAGGACCTCCTTCCCTTAGTCTGAATGCTAAAGATAGTTTGTGGATGTGTCTTTCAGTATAACAATGATCCAAAACATACCACGAAGTCAACAAAGGAGGGGCTGAAGGAGAAGCACATTAAGGTTGTGGAGTGGCCCAGACCTCAGTCTTATAAGAAACATTGGACGGAGCTGAAGCTCTGTGTTGCCGAACCAAGAATCCCAAAGGATTTACAGAGTTTCTGTAAAGACAAGTGGGCCACAATCCCTCTTGATATGTTTGCAATGAATGCCTGGTGACTATCCATAAGAAACCTTTTACTGCTTTGCTTACCAACAAGAGTTTCTCTACCAGGTACTTGCTGACATGCAAATCAATTTATAACTTTTATGTACAGTGGGGCAAAAAAAGTATTTAGTCAGCCACCGATTGTGCAAGTTCCCCCACTTAAAATGATGACAGAGGTCAGTAATTTGCACCAGAGGTACACTTCAACTGTGAGAGACAGAATGTGAAAAAAAAATCCATGAATCCACATGGTAGGATTTGTAAAGAATTTATTCGTAAATCAGGGTGGAAAATAAGTATTTGGTCACCTCAAACAAGGAAAATCTCTGGCTCTCACAGACCTGTAACGTCTTCTGTAAGAAGCTTTTCTGTCCCCCACTCGTTACCTGTATGAATGGCACCTGTTTGAACTCATCATCTGTATAAAAGACACCTGTCCACAGCCTCAAACAGTCAGACTCCAAACTCCGCCATGGCCAAGACCAAAGAGCTTTCGAAGGACACCAGGAAAAGTATTGTAGACCTGCACCAGACTGGGAAGAGTGAATCTACAATAGGCAAGCAGCTTGGTGTGAAAAAATCAACTGTGGGAGCAATCATCAGAAAATGGAAGACATACAAGACCACTGATAATCTCCCTCGATCTGGGGCTCCACGCAAGATCTCATCCCGTGGGGTCAAAATGATCATGAGAACGGTGAGCAAAGATCCCAGAACCACACGGGGGGACCTGGTGAATGACCTGCAGAGAGCTGGGACCAAAGTAACAAAGGTCACCATCAGTAACACACTACAACGGCAGGGAATCAAATCCCGCAGTGCCAGACGTGTTCCGCTGCTGAAGCCAGTGCATGTCCAGGCCCGTCTGAAGTTTGCCAGAGAGCACATGGATGATACAGCAGAGGATTGGGAGAATGTCATGTGGTCAGATGAAACCAAAGTAGAACTTTTTGGTATAAACTCAACTCGTCGTGTTTGGAGGAAGAAGAATACTGAGTTGCATCCCAAGAACACCATACCTACTGTGAAGCATGGGGGTGGAAACATCATGCTATGGGGCTGTTTTTCTGCCAAGGGGACAGGACGACTGATCCGTGTTAAGGACAGAATGAATGGGGCCATGTATCGTGAGATTTTGAGCCAAAACCTCCTTCCATCAGTGAGAACTTTGAAGATGAAACGAGGCTGGGTCTTCCAACATGACAATGATCCAAAACACACCGCCCGGGCAACAAAGGAGTGGCTCCGTAAGAAGCATTTGAAAGTCCTGGAGTGGCCTAGCCAGTCTCCAGACCTCAACCCCATAGAAAATCTGTGGCGGGAGTTGAAAGTCCGTGTTGCTCGGCGACAGCCCCAAAACATCACTGCTCTCGAGAAGATCTGCATGGAGGAATGGGCCAAAATACCAGCTACTGTGTGTGCAAACCTGGTAAAGACCTATAGTAAACGTTTGACCTCTGTTATTGCCAACAAAGGTTATGTTACAAAGTATTGAGTTGTATTTTTGTTATTGACCAAATACTTATTTTCCACCCTGATTTACGAATAAATTCTTTACAAATCCTACCATGTGGATTCATGGATTTTTTTTTCACATTCTGTCTCTCACAGTTGAAGTGTACCTCTGGTGCAAATTACTGACCTCTGTCATCATTTTAAGTGGGGAAACTTGCACAATCGGTGGCTGACTAAATACTTTTTTGCCCCACTGTAACTTGTACGTCAGGCCGGGGTCTTTCTGTGTGGAGTTTGCATGTTCTCCCCGTGTTTGCGTGGGTTCCCTCCGGGTACTCCGGCTTCCTCCCACCTTCCAAAGACATACAGTTAAATACATACGCGTGAATGCGGGAGTGGATTTAGTGCAAATGGTTGTCTGTCCCTGTGTGTTAGCACTGTGACAGACTGTCCAGGGTGTACCCCGCCTCTCGCCCTATGATAGTTGGGATAGGCTCCAGCACCCCCGCGACCCTGAAAAGGATAAGGGGAAGTGAATGGATGGATGGCTGTTTAAGTAGTAAATTGACTCAGGTATTGGGGTTATGATAATAATGGATTGCATTTATATAGCGCTTTTCAAGAACCTCAAATTCCACTATATGTACACACTGGTGGAGGCAAGCTACAGTTGTAGCCACAGCTGCCCTGGGGCAGACTGACAGAAGCGAGGCTGTCATATCGCGCCATCGGCCCCTCACCAGTAGGCGGTAGGTGAAGTGTCTTGCACAAGGACACAATGACCGAGACTGTCCGAGCCGGGGCTCGAACCGGCAATCTTCCGGTTACAAGACGAACTGCCAACTCTTTGAGCCACGATCGCCCCATGATGACATTATACCTCTGCATTTTTTCCCTACTTGTTACATGTTGTCTAATCAGGAAAAAAATAAAACGAGCACTGCTCACAGGAGGCCAGCCTTGGCTTGTGTGACTGCAGCACTTCTCTATAAATCACATGGGTAAATGGTCTGTGTTTCAGGTTTAACCACTTCCCATTACAGAGTCATATGGCTGTCAGCCTGCTGTTTATTGGAAACATCTATAAAAACCCATACAGTTTAAGTCAAATAGCCATCCTCTCTTCTCACCTGTCAGCGTGTACACACGTCGTCACCCTTAAGATTAAGAGTTTGACATCTTTATTTTCAATTAATGTGGGCAGAGGAAGAAAAATTAGGCACCGTCTAGGGGAAGAGAGGACGAGGGGGAGGAGAAAGAAAAGGGAAAATGGGGGAGAGAGAAGATGTGAGATGGACAGCAGATAAAGGGAAGATGGAGAAGAAGAGGAAAAGGCAAATGATTGATGGATGTGTATTTGTGTGTCTGCATGAGAGTGAGAGAGAGAAAGGAGGGAGGTGAACACAGAGAGAAAGAGGTGTGTGAGGGCACCATTAGAGCCTTGTACTATAAATCTCTGACAGTGCATGTGTGTGGAGATAACGGAGGGATGTCTCTCTCCATTCTGGCTCTGTCAGAATGATGTATGCCTCCCTTTCTTCCTTCCTGTGAAATATTAGCAGGGAGCCCTGTGCGTGTGATCTCCGCCAGCATGCGGCCGACGTGTTTGGTAATTCCTCACCTCTTATCAGCGCTCACATGAGGTATTGTAGGTGGGAGACTTGTGGTCGTCTGGGAAAAGAGGCAAAGTGACCCAGAAACACAGTCACACACATAGACGGCCGGGAGACACACAGGAGTGAAAGAAAAGCAGGGAACGAAGAGAGAAACAGCCAACAGCTGACACTGACAGCTTTCTTGATGGAGGGCTGCGTGCTTGACAGGTGTGATTGATTGCATAATGGCGAGCACATTTTGGCACTCTGCTCTTCATTTAGCTGACAGCATTTTCTTTATGGCACCTTGTGTTATGGTATCATAATCATGCCAGTGCTGCTGGAGCACCCCAGAAATAAATCTTTATAATCCCCACCACCACATGAGGAGATGCAGCAGAGCTATTCGGGCCCGTCTGTCTCCTCCGTGCCGTTTGAAATGGCCGCCTCGCCTGTCGGTCAGATTACCTCATCGTTCAGCTGCACCACAGACAGGGAGGAAAAGGGGGAGGAGGGGAATGAAGGAGGGTGTGTTAGCCCTCAGGTGAAACTTCACCATCTCTCATGTCAGCCTGTCGAGACAGGCAGGCTAAAAGAAAAACCTAAAAACATGCAGGCTGAAAACAAATGTACACGTTTTAAAGCGTTGGAAGATGTGATCACTTTATAAATATTAGTCAGTAGATTTTACATAAAAGTTGGAATGAAATGACGGTCAGTCGTAGCAACTAAGCCTCAGTAAAGTATCACCCCACTCTGCTTTTCCTCTTAGCTTGAAGAAGCCTTTTATCTTCTTTTTAGAGGGACTCGTTTGATTTTCCGGTGCCGGCACATATTTTCAGCTCAATCAAATCGTTGCTCCCTGACAAAGTTTGCAACAACCTGGTGGGGACCAAAACACAGATACATTTACAGTTAATATTGCATGGCTGAATATCCATCAGGTGGTCAAAACACAACTGAGAAACAAAGATAATGTCATTAGTTTGTTCCATCTTCCTCACCACTTATCCAGTTCGGGGTTTTAATGGTGCTGGAGCCTATCCCAGCATCAAGTCGGGTGAACACCCTCCACAGGATCATTCACAGGGCTACACAGTTCCTGGAAAAAGAGCCTCTTTTTAAATTTTTCATTCTTGTTTGTTTTTAATGTCGCCACTGTATACTACTGAAGTGAATTTTAACAATCAAGATGTTACTGAAGTGCACATTTTTATACATAGTTCTCCTGTTTTCAGAGACTCGAAATCAGGTAAAAATAAAAGGTCTGTTTTTCATGGACATCACAAATCCTGTGTTTCCCCTGAGATGCTCTGCGAGACCTTTACTGCAGCTTCACTCGCTGCTTGTTTTCTGGGCCTCTCTGCTTTCGGTCAGTCAGATCAGGTGACTGACTTGGCCACTGAAAAATATCCCATTTCTTTGCTTTTGAGAAACTCTTGCATGTTGCTGCATGGTTAGCTTTGGGTTAGCATCCATTTACACTGTGATGGGTTTTCCAGCATTTGGCTGAATCTGAGCAGAGCTGAGTATACTCGACAACAGCAAATAGCAACAAAAACTCAACACCTGTCATCAGATTCAGATTTTTGTATTGTTTTAGGTAACAGACACATTTTATAGGGAGTATCTTAATACCATATACTGCCTGAAATGTTCTTTCTATGAATCCCCACTGCTTCATTTTTATCACTTTGCTTTAGTACTGTTTGCACAAACTGCGTGTCAGCACACTGTGACACTCAGTGTGGTTAAAGTTGCCACACAAACACACAAATACTGAAGTTTCTGTAAAACATTCAACACAATTGTGATTTTTACAGGTGTTTATTGAAGAGAGCGACATAGAGGGACAGGTTAGCCACAGATAGGCTGTCCAGTTGGCCTAATATTATTATTTATCTATTTTTAATCAAAGGCAATAAAGGTTTAGTCTGTGTTACTGGGAGGCTACACGGTCAAGCAATGGAGGATGCTTCATAAACCGGGCATTTAGGTAACATTAGACCTGGTTTATGAAGCATCCACACTCTCAGATGGGGTGAATATGTGTGACTTTATGGTTAATAGCTTTTTAATATGATCATTACTAAAGCTGCTATAGCATTTACATCAAAGATTTCCCCGGATCTGACTGTCTGTGTCTTCACATTTTGCATAGTCATCTTAACACAAATAAATTCATCAGTTTTGTGTGTGTTTTTTTAAAACGTTTTTATTTCTATTTAATGAGTTCATTCTTTTATCAAATGAGCCCACACTGAAGGCTCAGTGCTGCACAAGCGGATGGACAAGAGGTTGAAGATGAAGCAAGAAAACGACTGCATAGGCAAAAGTGGGAGGCAGATGGATGGAACGGAAGGAAGAGGAGGGGGGAGTAAAAAAAAACAACCCTTGAAACGGGGATGAGTGAGTGAGAGACAAAGATGGAAAAAGAAAAGAAAATGAAGAACTACAGAGTTGACGAGAGAGGAAATGATGAATGGGCTAAAAGAGAGACAGATGGGCCCGGTCCATCAGTGAGATGTGGGGCAGAAAAATGGAAAGAGTAAGTAAAAGATCCGCTTAGGAAGTCAAAGATGATGATTACGATGATGATGTACAGACACAGTGAGGCACCCGGAGGCTGTAGCCATCCTTTTAAAGAGATTTCATATTAAATGTAAAACACGTGTAATAATAATATTAGCTGTAACCCCCGCCTCCCCTTGGCACATCTTACCACAAACGCACAAACAAGAGAGCAATTTAATAGCGAAATAAAGTGATGTGTCACTTATGACTGTTCGCAAATGCCACATAAAGTGAAGGAGGTTAAAGAAGAGAACGCTATGAAGACACTTTCCTGGAAGTTGGAGGAAGGAAATGAACCTGAAAAGAAACAAAAATTAGATGCTTCTTTTTCAAAACAGTCACAAATCTTAGATAATGTACTTCTAGTTTTGATCCCTTATGTATGCTTCTAATGCAGTTTTAGTTATCAAATGGTATCTAATTGCTTAATTTAGACCTATTGTGTTTTTCCTTATTTTCTCCCCTTTAATGATATTGTAGGACGTTGTAGGAAACACACATATTGAACAGAATTAGCTGATCAACATGTTTTATGTTGTTTTTGTCCTTGTTTTCTCTCTTGCCTATACTCAGTCATAGTGCCTGTTATTTTCCAGGCACTATGACTCCAAAGACACATGTTAGGTTAATTGGTTATTCTAAATTAGCTGTAGGTGTGAATATGAGTGGGAATGGTTGTGTTAGTCCTGCAACCTGCGTTTCGCCCTGTGACAGCCTAGATAGGCTCCACCACACTCATAATTGGATAAGCAGGGAAAAAAAAGAGGTATATGGAAGTTTGTTGTCACTCTTATGTGTTCTCAGTAAACTCAAAGCCTAATCTAGTAGGTAATTGCCATAGCTCAGTATAAAGTCTTCAAACAGGTGTGAACATCTCAGTTTCCATCTAAAATCATCTTTATGTTTCGGATGGGTAACCTTAGAAAGAAAGAAAGAAAAAAAAAGAGGTCAGAGCAATCAGGCACAATTTTATGACCGCCTGCCTTTTATTGTGTCGGTCCCCCTTCTGCTGCCAAAACAGCCCTGAGCTATTGAGACATAGACTCCACCAGAACCTTGAAACTGGTACGAAGACGTTACGTTAGCAACAGATCCTTTAAGCCAGCGGTCTCCAACCTTTTTTGCGCCACGGACCGGTTTATGCCCGACAATATTTTCATGGACCGGCCTTTAAGGTGTCGCAGATAAATACAACAAAATAAAACTAGTACCGGTACCGAAAAAAAGAAGATTTATTCATAACACACGTGAAAAGACCCAGGAAAACCGAGTTAACGATAAAAACGATAACAAAATAACGCTGAAAACCAATAAAATCCCTGAAAACCATACATTTCACACCTGTGCCTCAACTCTCGTGGCCCGGTACCAAACGACTCACGGACCGGTACCGGTCCGAAACCCGGGGGTTGGGGACCGCTGCTTTAAGCCCTGTAAGTTGTGAGGTGAAGCCTCCATGGATCAGAGGCCAAGTCAACACCTCAAACTTGTTGTGCTCCTCAAACCATTCCTGAACCTTTTTTGCTTTTAGCCACAGCCATCAGGGAATACTGTTTCCACCAAAGGGTGCACATGGTCTCCAACAATGCTTAGGTAGGTGGTACATGTCAAAGAAACATCCCCATGGATGGCAGGACTCAAGGTTTCCCAGCAGAACATTGCCCAAACCATCATACTGTGTCTGCTGGCTTGCCTTCTTCCCATAGTGCATCCTGGTGCAAGGTGTTCTCCAGGTAAGGGACACACACACCTTGCACATGATGTACAAGCAAAATTAAATCAGTATGCAGTGATACAGTAGCTCGTCTGTTAGATTGGACAACACAGGCCAGCATTCGGTCCCCACATGCATCAATGAGCCTTGGCCAACAATGACCCTGTTTCACCACGGTTCCTTCCTCTGACTTGCTTTTCATAGATACTGACCCCTGCAGACAGATCCTTACGCTTCTAACACATCAGCTTTCAAAAGACAAAATATTCACTTGCTTCTTAATATATCCCACCCACTAACAGCTGCCACGATGAGGAGATAATGAGTGTCATTCACTTAACTTGTCAGTGGTCATAATGTTGTTCCTGATCATTGCATCTATTGTAACCGAGAAAGGCACATGCAGTAACAAACTATTTTTAGCTTCATGTGCTAAACAGGACTTGCGTGTGATCTAGATCTTTCTTTCTTTATGTTGATTTGTGATTATATCACACTTTAATTAGCCTGACTTGGCACTCTCACTGGAAAAGTGGATGTTTTTTTTCCCAGCAAATAAATCAATACTTGTATCACCTCACTTGTCCTGTTATGTAGTTATGTTGTGATGTCACAACTGGTATTTGGTGGCTCCCCCTCTGTCCCTCCGACACACACACATCCTCAGACGCACAGCGCCATAATGGAGCAATTATCCTCTCCAGCTCCGAGCTGCTCCTGTGATTGTAATTTGCATTTATTATTAGCCTTCAGTCTGCTCGAGGCCGTGAGACGTGATGGTGGATCGTCACACGCCACATCACACTGACAGACCTGCGCAGATGCTTCTTAAACACGAGGACATGCGCGTGAGTGTGGCACATATACATGCAAACCCACACCGCAGAGAGAATGTTTATGACGGCATGATGTTGCTTTGTTTTGTTAATGCTAATCTCTGTTAATAAAGCTACAGCGGGGACTGCGTGTTCCATCACACAAATACATGCTCTACATTACACATCGTGATGTCCTGGAGGAATCAAGCTGTGTATTCTTTCACTGTCACGACAACCTCATCATATGGAAATTTGGGAGGAGCAGGGAGTCTGTCAAGGCGCATGCACCGAATACAACCAGGCTGGACCCTACTGAAAACCCTCGCCTGCGCTCTCTTTCACACACACACTCATACTCATGCGCGCAATGAGAATGTGCAGGTGATCACTGAAGTGTGAAATGATTCTGTTATCATGTCGTCTGTGTGGAATATATTTTCCCATCAAGCTTCCATGGCAGGTGTGCCTGATGGGTTTGTGGTGCTGGTGTGTTTTGGGGTGTGCATTTAGTTTCTGTCTCCATCTGTTATTGGGCAAGAAGGGTTGAAGTGGTGCACGTTCAAACAAGCATTAGTAGCTGGAGTTCAGCCTTTGTCATTTGACACAGAGAAACTCCAACTCCAAAATACTCCAAATATTTCTTCTGAGCTCAATGTATGTGAAGTCTTTGGATTCTATTGGATCTTTAATTTACATTGGAATAACAGAGGCTGTCCCATATTAAATGGGAAAATCATCAGGCTTAAAATATATAGCATTTTGCACACATTTCAGCCCAAATTGAGTATGCGTCTATCTGCTAATGACAAATAACAGGAAAATCCCAAAGCCTTGACCCTTGTCAAGGGGTGCAGTAAGCATTTCTGTACTGTTCGGGTCGACAATATGTGTAGATTTTGTTTTTACCACAGACTGTGTAAACCCTCAGCCACTGGCTCAGCATTAGCATTTTGGTAGCCACCATGTTCTTTTTTTTTTTTTTGAAGCCAGAAGTTAGCTTGTATGGATAAAAGGGTGACGCGCTAATTGATCAGCTAGCTAGCTTTGTTAGCAAGCCATGTTCATAAACAGTAAAAGTACAATGCACAGGCCCGCATTTAAGGCAATTAGTGCAAAGTAACCGAGTGATAAATAAACAGAATGTCACTCACCAAAACGGAAGCACAAGTCTCTTGGATGGGCTGTAGCCCACAGCAATTTGTAATATTGGTCACACAATCCATTAAAACAACTCCAGCAGAGTTGGAAAACACAACAAACTCCTACAAACACTGTGAAGAGGTCCAGTTTAATGACTACTAAAGTGAATGAGGCTTAGCAGACTCCTATTATGTCTCTCAATCACCATGGCCACAAAACAAATTTTCAATATGGATGAGTTATAAAAAAAAAATTTCCCCACTCAGAGCTGAGGTGTGGGGAAGGGGGAATGCATAGAGCCCAAAACTGTACAGACACACATTTAAAGTAACACTGCTAAGTA
>NW_024582723.1:247245-249008 GCF_018398535.1 Haplochromis burtoni
TGATCAGCTAGCTAGCTTTGTTAGCAAGCCATGTTCATAAACAGTAAAAGTACAATGCACAGGCCCGCATTTAAGGCAATTAGTGCAAAGTAACCGAGTGATAAATAAACAGAATATCACTCACCAAAACGGAAGCACAAGTCTCTTGGATGGGCTGTAGCCCACAGCAATTTGTAATATTGGTCACACAATCCATTAAAACAACTCCAGCAGAGTTGGAAAACACAACAAACTCCTACAAACACTGTGAAGAGGTCCAGTTTAATGACTACTAAAGTGAATGAGGCTTAGCAGACTCCTATTATGTCTCTCAATCACCATGGCCACAAAACAAATTTTCAATATGGATGAGTTATAAAAAAAAAATTTCCCCACTCAGAGCTGAGGTGTGGGGAAGGGGGAATGCATAGAGCCCAAAACTGTACAGACACACATTTAAAGTAACACTGCTAAGTAAACGGGAGTTCTTGGGGCCTGTAGTCTTTGAACACGCTCCTGTGATCTTTATGTCTACGGGCGATTTTGGACTTACCCATAACTCAGGATTTATGGTACTAAACTGAAAACAACAAGTGTGGGAACCCAGGAGGGGAAAAAGTCCTGTCATCACATGTAAAACATTGGGACGCGACAACACGGTAATTAACACATCATGCACCAGCACAAAAAAGCCAGCAATGATGTCGACGACCTAACAAAAGTTACGTTGTAGGCTCTACAGAGGTTTGTTTCTTCCACTGTTGAATTCAGTTCAGTGCAATTCAATTCAATTCAGTTATAGTGCCAAGTCAACTTTTATATTGTAAGGTACAAACCCTACAGGTTGTGCAATTGTTAAAAATCCCAACAACTGTACAAC
Organism: Haplochromis burtoni; assembly: GCF_018398535.1. Classification (NCBI taxonomy): domain Eukaryota; kingdom Metazoa; phylum Chordata; class Actinopteri; order Cichliformes; family Cichlidae; genus Haplochromis; species Haplochromis burtoni. Next base: position 248,105 of record NW_024582723.1, read on the forward strand.
CCCTTTGAGTAAGGACTTTGCAACAGTGGGAAGGTAAACACCTTTTAGGGGGAGGACATGTGCAGAAGAACCAGACTCATGTAGCCATTGGCTACAACCGGTTGGGGGTGAGGGGCAGGGAGACAGGGCAAAAAACACATGTGGGAGAGAGTCAGAGTATAAAGTCAAAATTACAAATGATTAATTGAAGATTGGTTTATGAACATAAGTGAGTGAAAAAGAGGTGAGTGAAGAAAAAACACTCGGTGCATCATGGGAAGCTCCCAGCAGTCTGAGTCTATTACAGCATAACTAAAGGAGGATTCACCTGATCCACTATAACTATAAGAGTTATCAAGGAAAAAAAGCTTTGAGCCTAATCCTTAAAAGTAGAGAGGGTGTCTGCATCCCGACTCCAAACTGGGAGCTGGTTCCACAAAGAGGAGCCAGAAATCTGAAGGCTTTGCCTCCCATTCTACTTGTAAACATCCCAGTAGGCCTTCGTCTGAGAGCGAAGTGTTTCATGTGGGTGATTACATACTGTGAGATATTTAAGATAAGATGGGGCCTGATTATTCAGGACCTTGTATGTGAGGCGAAGGAGTTTAAATTTGATTTTGGATTTAACCCTTCAAACCCTTGAATCTATGTAATGAAGAAAAGCCAACATGGCAGAAAAATGCTTTCTCTTCATGGTCCTTGTCAGTGCTCTCACTGCAGCATTTTGGATCAACCGAAGTCTTTTCAGAGAGTTTCAATATAATTAGAAAATAATTATCTAATTATGTAATCATATTTAATAGCCCAGCCAAGAGATAATACATGTACAGGGAGTGCAGAATTATTAGGCAAATGAGTATTTTGTCCACATCATCCTCTTCATGCATGTTGTCTTACTCCAAGCTGTATAGGCTCGAAAGCCTAC
>NW_024582723.1:250193-252471 GCF_018398535.1 Haplochromis burtoni
TGCACAGTAATAGTCACCTGCACACACAGATATCCCCCTAAAATAGCTAAAACTAAAAACAAACTAAAAACTACTTCCAAAAACATTCAGCTTTGATATTAATGTGTTTTTTGGGTTCACTGAGAACATGGTTGTTGTTCAATAATAAAATTATTCCTCAAAAATACAACTTGCCTAATAATTCTGCACTCCCTGTATAAACTCGTTTTTCAGCATCACTCTGACACTGGATGTTTGTCCTTTTAGAGATATTGTGCAAATGCAAGAAAGAATCCTACATGTTTCTTTAAAGTCATATCCTGGTTGAAAAGGCTCCACTGTCATGCCATTCAGAAGTCTCGGGTTACAGACGATGTCTCCAAGATTTGAATTGTAAAGCAGAAAATTAGAGGTCATCCAGGTCTTTGTGTCTTTAAGACATTCCTGCATTTAACTAACTGTGTGTTATCTGGCTGCATGGATAGATAAAGTATCTTCTGCATAGCAGTGAAAATGTATACTGTGCTTTCTAATGATACTGCCTAAGGGAAGTATACTATAATACCATAAGAACTGGTCCTAACACGGAATCCTGCCTGCAAGATTCCTGGATTCCTACTCTCCACTCTAACCCTCTCAAGGCAGGCGTTGCAGATTTGCAACAGTTAAAAGCTAACAACCTGATTACCCCACATACATATTTTATGAGGTATTTTTTACTCAGAAGTACCACTGCAGGTATTCTTTTGTGCATTAGCAACACAAACTTAATTTGCGCCTGAGAGGGTTAATAAAAGCCCACAAAGTCTACACTGAAAGCACATATGCACACGCTTCAATGGCATGTCAGCGTGCACAAGACGGACCCAAGGGAGTGCTCAGTGTAAGAAACTTCATGACCCTGCCTAATTGATATGTGGTTTTATGTGTGTGTATGAGACCAAGTTAGTGTGTGTAGGAGATGAAGAGCAAAATACACATTTAACACTCCAAGCTAACCTCACCTTTCTCTAAACAGCACTTCAGACTCTAGGAGAAAATGAACAGTCCTGCCAATCATGTGCTAATTTAGGCTCTCTGGGATGTCTGAGTCTGGAGCCTGTCAGTGTGACAGTCCATATCTCGCTGAGATTTTAAGACAACCGTGAAACAATGGAGCCAAGAGCAGAGGAGACCTCAATCTATTAAACACGCACACACACAATACCTTGTTGCATCTTCACATTTTCTCCCACACTCACCGACACACACATTCATGACAGAGGGCAGCTCTTTCGATGTGTGCGCAGTTAATGTGGCGGTTACAGCTACTTATTGAATGAAATATGGCTGACATGGAGGGTGGACTGAGGCAGTCTCTCAAGGGCTGTGAGAGAACCCTTCAAACCCTTGAATATATGAGCTCAGAAACTGTAAACATGCAAATGCATTCTTAGTCTCTGCTTTATTTTACACGTTTGCAAAATTGTAAAGTTGAGGGTATAATAGCAGAAAATCTTTATAGGAATATAGCATGCAAGCATTGGATGAACCAGTATAAAACATTAAACTGAATTAATGACTCCATACACTGAAATTAAGCAAATTCTCTGATATGCAAAACAACTATTACAATAGTCATAAGTTTGCTCGGTCTTCATACTCTGGGCTCCCTTAAAAATAATGGGATGCACCAGATTGTCCACTGTGGACGTGAGCTGAGTACTGGGGTCGACACATAAGGGTGTGTAATCACCTGTTCGGAGTATCAAGTGTTTCATTTTTTTATCCTGTTGAATTTGTAGAACTTCATTTACTGCGCAAATCTTTTTATTAATGTAAGGGAAAAGACAGAAGGGTAACAACAACGTGTAACAACTAAAAAATGAGGCACTCGGGAATGTAACTATTTGTGTGTGCAGTCTGTGAGCTAAGAATGTTTACATGAAATGATTTGTTAGTGTTACAAACCCATATTTAAAAATTATATTCACTGAGAAAAAAAGAGACACTAAGTAATTTTGTAATATTATTATTATTGTTCAACTTATTTATTTTCATACTGCATCTCCCCCAAAAGCAGTCTCGCAAGACAGCAGTCACCATGAAACACCTATGGGCATTCATCCATCCATCCATTCGCTTCCGCTTTTCCTTTTCAGGGTCGCGGGGGGCACTGGAGCCTATCCCAGCTGTATTAGGGCGAGAGGCGGGGTACACCCTGGACAGGTCGCCAGTCTGTCGCAGGGCCAACACACAGGGACAGACAACCATTCACACTCACATTCACACCTAGTGGTAAGTTGGATTATCCAATTAA
>NW_024582723.1:252701-266046 GCF_018398535.1 Haplochromis burtoni
AAGATAAGATAAGATAAGATAAGATAAGATAAGATAAGATAAGATAAGATAAGATAAGATAAGATAAGATAAGATAAGATAAGATAAGATAAGATAAGGAATGAAATACTATATACATTAGAATAAAGAACTATACAAAATAAAATAAATAACACGCATCTAAATGTTAGAGAATTTTTAATAGATCTTTGCTGGAGTGCCATTCATTCATTCATTCCATAGATTTCAAATCATCATTAACTGCTTGGCATGTCTCTGATATAATGTCCAAATTTCCGGCAACAATGAAGGCCACAGCGAGTGGGCGTTACGCCGTTGCTTAGTAACGGCTGTTTACCTCCTTCTCCGACAGCTAAAGTAACAACCGTCAACTTCCACTGCAAGAAACTGTCAGAAATTCACAGAACAGGACCTCAGACTTAAAGCAGATAAACATCTTGTGCAACAGCAGGTGTCCGTGACGGTCTGCTTCTACTAGCTACAGGTTTGCTGTTTCTGTGAATTGCAGGCCTGTTGTTCACTTGCTGCTCATTCTATGCAGTTGTTGGGCAGGACACTCGTTGCTCTAAGTGGGTCACACATTTTTCAAGTTTGTCTTTTCACTGCCCTACACATCCTATTAAGAAGATGTATAATAATTATAATTAGTATTTTTGTTGTGTCTTCACCTGGATGTTGCTTTCTGCTAAAGCAACTTGCAAACCGGATGGTGAAAAGATTTTAATGACAACGTTAGCTTCACGTGTTCCTCTGCTTGTCATCAGTATTTCATTTTTTGATTTTGTGAGATGACAAAAACGGTAGTTCCTGAGTAATCACATTAAAACGCTCATCTGGTAGTTATTATAAGAAGACCATAAGCAGCAAGACTCTCAAAGGCTGCTATATATGTCCTGTTTTGGGCAACAAAAAACAAACATTATTATTAATTTATGTAAAGTTGAACAGGATAAGAGGTGTTTCTGCTCTCAGTTAGAGTACACATGAAATAAGTAATTAGACTGCAACTATGGGACGTGGTGAAGGGAATTTACACCCGGTGAAGATGACAGACTTTGAAAGCTGTTGCTTTCAAAGTCTGTCCTACAGTACGCGAACAAGTACCAACACAGACCCCCTGAGCATCTATATGTAAATGTTGCCCTTTATTCTGGACAGCATTTGGTTTTTATTTAGACTTGTCCTCTGCATTCATATTGTTTTATAATGTTGAGCTGCTCTTTGAGTTTGTGTGTGGCCCACCTCTAGAGCCACACAGTATCGAAATTCTTCCAACCAGTGATCAGACCAATGAGATACGCCTCTGATACAGTTCTGACACAGATCACCTGTGATTTTAGGATTGGCTGAGCACCTGTGGAGCAGCTGGAAATGAAAGGCACTGAGATGTTAAAGTCCTCAGGCTCGAAAGGAACAGGTGGGTACAGGATTAAATGCAAAGCACGAAGGCAAAAGAAATAACATTAAAAAGTGATTATGGTGATGATTGTCAGGGGGACCAACAAATGCTCACGCACCAGCCGAACCTCTCCTCGTGTATAAAGCTAAAGAGGACAAAGAACAGACTGAGAACGTGAATGTGAAGTGTGAAGACCTTAAGGCTCCAGTGGGGCTTTTAATGAAGGTATAGCAATGCAACTGGTCCAGCTTGTCCACACTTCATGCTCTGTCCACAGAGTGCTTTTTTCTTTGCATGTCTGAAATGTTTTTGCTTAACTTTAAAGTGAAAATGTTAACTTTCAGTTCCTCAGAGCTCTGAAGGACAAATACTTCCAGCTGGCTGTTAAACTCTGTCACATGAGTACGTATCTGCTATACATCTATCTGTCGGTCAATGAATAAGTCAGCGAACCATCAAGTTAGTCAATGCTGCCTCTTCTCTCCTCGCTCCAGTTCTCATCTACGAGCCAGACAATCCTGAGGCCTCAGAGTTCCTCCCATTGATCCAGAAGAAGCTGCTGGAAGGTGACAGTTGTCTTTGTACAAACACTTTAGGCTGCATGTTACAGACTAAACATCGAAGGTGTTGTTTGATTTTTCCATCAGAGCGACACGCAGAGAAAAGCAACGAGGAAGAAAGTGATGAGGATGATGATGACATTGATTCTGGAAGTGATGAGGACCCCTCTCATAGCTCATCTTGCTCCTCTTCATCAGCCTCAGATGATGATGATCATGGTGATGATTATGAAAAGGAAAACCATGTTTACAAACACAAGCCATGCCCTCCTGTTCACATTTACCCTTAAAGCTGTACGACCTGTCTAGCAGGGACTATGTTACATATATTGTGTTTATTTTAAGGCACACTGCTGCTGCCCACAGTTGCAGTCTTTTCAGTGTAGACACAGTGACAGTTACATATTCTCTCATATTTTCACCTGGAATTAAAGGAGCTCATGTGGACTGAGCGGATGCCCTCATTTCCTGAAAATGTGACCTGATAAATCGCTGATAGATCAGCCGTGAAAATATACGGACAAACCACCACACACGCTTCCTGATAAATCCGATAAACATTTGCACGTTGACCTGCAGAAGAGACTGTAAATGAATCCACTCGATCAGAGTCATATCCATTTTGAGAATCATTATGTGATTAAATGTAAAATACCTTAACGTGTTTGAACTGATGCTAAAAATGCATTGGAAAATACAACCCTGCAGTTTTATGACCAGACATGCTAAAACTGAACACTAGGAACACACAGCACATACAGTTAGCAGCTAACTGCTCAACACAAAGAAGCAGCTGAGGAGTTTTGGCCTATAGATCTGATGATATGTAAATGCTGCATTCGTGTTCCTCATTCTTGTTATAATAACAGATATTTAAAAGTCAAAAATCTTCTAAGCGGTTATGTTTGATCACCACTTAAAGTGTCATCAGCAGTCTCCAACTATTGGTCTCCTAGCAGCAATCTGGACACTCTGCAGCCAACTTGGCCAACCCTTTGATGCTGACTCTAGCAGTTATGTTAAAACATTATCTAAACTGTCACCGGGACATACAAAAACATGTTTATGTATCATCATTCAGACTGCATGAAATTCAACAAAAAAACACTTTCCCCTGGAAGTTTGCACGTCTGCCACCATGTTTGCTGAATCCTCCCATGGCTTTGATTTCAGGATTCTTTAAACATCAGCTCTCTCTCTGTGAAGATGATAAGCGATGCTGCATGACAGGGAAAAGATGTGGTATAAGGAGTATGTAAATTTCACAAATTTGTGCATGAAACAAGAGAGACCAAAGTCATGATTTCTTACTTGTTTTGTTTTTCAGTTTTCACTGTGGATGAGAGCTGTAACGTGACCCAAACAAAAGAACTGATTCTGGAGTCCATCTGGTCCACTCTCCAGTCTTTTGTTATGGTGGCAATTAAATTAGCACAAATAAAATGTTAGCCTATGTAAACTCATAAGCAGTGAAGACCTTTTATGTGCCCTGTTTTAGTGCAGATGTAAATCCCAGCAGCTAAGCCTCCTTGTTGAATGCCATCAGTCTGAGTTTATCTTTATGCATCTCCACATGTCACTTGTGAGTGTAGAAAGATATGATTGGCTCCTGATAAAGGCTGAATAAATTGCAGCGGCTGAATGAACATAATGGCCGGTCCCTGCCTGTGCACTGGATCCAGAGGCAGGCGTGAGGATGACAGAAAAGACACTAAGCCAGCGCCCGCCATGCTTTGAAGTCTCGGCGTTATTGTCCGTGGCGAGGTTAAAGCAGTGAGTAGGTCAGAAATTATGATGTAGGTAATGTTTTCATCTCATGAAGGTGAATATTACAGACAGTGCTTGCATGGATGGATGGCTCCTGGATGGCTTGTCCTGCTCGCTTTATAATACATGTGTCCATTCTGGAATAAATGACCTAACAGCTTCCACAGGTCCCCAAAACCCAATCAATCAACAGATATGAGGAGATGGACCGGATGTCCTGAATATGTATCTGTTGGTATTTAAAAGCCCAGCTGTGCAGTTTCATTCCAAGGTCAATTTCTATGTAACCAAATTTACATTCAAGTCTCCACCCTCATCCCTGTGACACCCACCCACACCTGGAGACACAAGAGCTCGCCCACACACACATATACGCACACAGGGGCGGGTAAACGTCATCGGTATTTTTCCTTTTGCTTGTTTGGTTCCTTAAAGTGGATTGTAGCTGTCAGTAGCACTCAGGGAAGCTTCATTAGCCGTCAGGGTGGGAGGCAAGGCTGTGACTCATGCCTGCGTGAAGAGACCAATGGGCAGCCGGATCCTCAGATATAAATAACGAATAAAAATATTCTTGAGTGAGAAAGGGTCACTTGCGCGCCGCCGGATGGGATTTTATCAGTGCGCTCTGTTGATATTCCGCCATCGCCACCACTGGACTGTTTCTTGTCGCGCCTTCGGGTGGCAGTTGTAACATTTAAGTTGTACTTTGTCTGGACTCGACAACCTGTGCGCCCCGTGAGCCGGTAAGATCCCTTCTTTTCTTCTCCAGCTGCACCCTTCGTGTCTGTTTCTTCAGAGACAGAGGTTGGGGGGAAGATGCTTAAACCACTCCACTTTTCAGCCGCTGATATCGTGCGATCAGCTTTGGAGGACAAAATATCAGAGCATAAATTAAACAATAATAATAATAATAATAATAATAATAATAATAATAGAATTCTCACATAAATCATTCCCAGACGGGAGACAAAACGAATTTATTAGTTGTTCAGCCTCTCTCTCTCTCTCTCTCTCCCTCTCTCGCTGCCTCTCTGTCTCGTGATGACATTGTAGTAAGGGTGGTGTTCAAAGCATATCTTAATTGAAATGTCGATTACTGAGTCAACACATGAATGGGGAACGGTTATTTATGTGGACACTGTCACCTCGTTTTATCAATATTTGCTGCCTGTGAAGTATCATTTTAATGCATTCGTTTTATTCTGATTTTCTGATCATCTCGGTGATTTTATGCGATGGGAAACGCGGGCCTTACCTGTTCTTTCTTTAATATTTTGGTTTTGGTCGTTTAAAATGTCATCTGTTATAAAACAAAACATTTTTTTTCTTTTTAAATTAAACGATGATTTGGTTTTAACGATCCACAAGAACTTACTGCAAGAACGAGCCATGTTTCTTTTGCTAGTTCCCAACTTAAAAACAAAAAACAAATCTGTAAACCTGTGTCATGCAGCAGCGCTGGGTTAGTTAACAGCTGACTGAAAGCAACACAATCCGAAGAGTGTCTCTAAATAAAACCTATACCCATGCAGCCATTTTATCCCCCAAAGTATTGCGATGTGCGTCTTGGTTGCGCATTGTGCGCAACTCACTCCAAATTGCGCGGCTTCAGCCGTTTAAGGGAGAATGAAGCGCTCCTGGTGACGCACGGAGCAAAATCCGTGCGTTTTCTGATCAAAATCTCGGCCTGCCGTTTAAACTGCACGCAGTTATCGGAAATCCGACACGCAGTCTCTCCTAACATTGAGTCGTTTTGTTTGCAGCTGAATAATTCCCGCACCCGGAAACCAAAGTAACACAGGACTGATGGCTACGTCTGAGCCGAGAGCCGCCGGCGGGGAACAAGACCCCAACTCAGCTAATTTAAGACCTCCGACCACAAGTAGGTCCCTACACTCCTCTCCCTGTTAACAACACTTTGGCTTCGGCTCCCCGAGGCTAAATTGTGTTTATGGTTTTCAGTCTTCAGAGCGCTCGGGCTGTGGTGAAAGCCACTCGGTGCCTTGCTCAAAGACACTTCTGCAGCGCGATCTATTGCCAGCACAGCGGTTTAAACCCAGGTTCACCCTCCACGCGCCTCTGTCTGCTTCTCTCTCTCCCTCTCTGTCTCTCTCCCCTCCTTCCCTGTCTGATAAAGGAGAGTGTAGCCCGGGCCATTTGCTGTGTGGGCTCCGTCGTTAATCATTCCGGTTAAAAACAGAGCCATCACAGCTGCCTGTCGCTGTCTGGCGGACCAGCGGTGCGCGCCGAGCGGCGGACCTGGCAGAAATAATGCGCCATTAAAGCGTTGGCATTTCTAACGATCTCGGAGCGTTTTTCCTGAACGTGTTCTATTCAAAATATGAGTTTCAACCCAAAATAAAAACGTGAAGATTTGAAGATTTGATCCTGTGCACCTTTCGTCTTGATAAAGCAAAAAAATTTGATATAAGAATTGTCTGTAATAATTCTCATAGTTTAGGCATGCTTTTTATTCGCTTCCTTTTTTAAAAAGAAAAAGAAAAATCTAAACCTGTGCATTAACCTGTGGGTTAATTAATCACGTCGAGCCTTTGTCGCATACACAAAATTGACTCCATTAGAGCACACTTGAGCAGCCATCTGCAGTCCAAAGCAGGGAAATAATTGCAGTTTTTGTTTTGTTTTGTTTTTTCAGAAAAACGTTACAGGGATAGCCTGCAGCTCCTTTTGTCCAGTGTGCAAATACATGCTTTATTTTCCCTTCCTCGTTACCGGATACAAAATTTCGAAATCTTTTATTTGTGGCCCTTGAGTGCCAATAAACATATAAAAAAATATTCAGACTTTTTCTTTCATGGAAATTTAAACCAAGAAAATGTCCTTTTAAACTAGGATGTTTGTTTTGTCTGTTTGCTCGCGTACTGCTGCTGCTGGATGTTGCCATTATCTCTCTGCCACGCTCCATCTCACGCCTGGCGGCTTTGCGTGCGCGCGCGTCTGTGTGTGTGTCCGTGTATGTGTGTTTTTATGCCTCGGCCTCCGCACCTAGGGCTGTTTTTTGTCGGAATGAGATTGCTTCAGTAAATTTAAATGCTTGTTTTTTTGTTTTCGCAAGTTCTACATCAGGTACATTCGCCTCGTCGCTTCTCACTTTTTGCGCCGAGCGCTCTGCATCTTGTTCCCTGAGGCTTTCTTCTCCATCTCAGCTCACGCGTGTCCACGCTCCGGTTTGTGTGTGCATGTGTGTGGCACTAAGTGTATATGCATGGGCGTGTGTGTGTGTGTGTACGTCGACGCACTACGCTCCAAGTTTGTGCTTCAAGCGCCTACTGTACTTCCAGACCAGAGACATTACCAGCTCGCTCCACTCACATACTGCGATCCACTCAATTAATTTCTGCCCTCCTCCGTGAGCTCATTTCACGGGTGTTAATTCCAGTCCGCCCTTTGGCTGGGTGTGTGAGCCGGCGTGGATTTGCCGTGCGGGTCACTGTCGGTCCCTATTGATTGAACTCAAATCGGAAGTGTTAGCAGACTCATCCCCCCCTCTTGTGATCAGAGGGGGTGTAAGGAGGCTAAATCCGAGTTCAACAAAGCAAAACAGTCCGTGCAATTCTTTACAGAAAATATGACTATACCCAAACACCCCACAGTCGCACACCTGGCCAAGAGTCGCTCCTTCACGCTTCCATTTATTTATTTTTTGTTCCATGTGCACGCTGTGCTCCATCACCCGCCTCACCACATTTGCTCGCGGTCTCCACGCTCAGAAACTCAAACGTTCATTTTGTTTTAGCCAACGAATACGCGTGGATGCACGGATGCACAAGGAAACTGGGGATGAAGATTTGCGGTAAGTTTTGTTTCGCCACGAAAAAAATGGTTTAATCTTGAAGATGTTATTTAAGAAAATGAAATAAAGAAATACATTTTTTTAAAGATTTTTTGACATACCATGGTTCTCGATATTGAATTCCGTTATGACTGCTTTCCTTCCTTTTTTTTTTTCCTTCTGACCGGTTCACATTTTCTTTTACGATTTATTATGATCTTACTCATTTCGAGGCCCTCAGAAATATAGGCCACATTACAGGTTGATAGAGCGGGGCCGTCCTCCACACTGTCAGTGTGCGTTTCCATCTTCCAAAGGTCACTGGACATTAGCCTGTAGGTCTGCTGAGGAGAGCCCCGGATCAGGCCCCCCGCCCCTCCTTGCACCCTCCCCTGTCTTTCCCATTTCAGCACCAATAGAAAAATCTCCGGGGCAAGCCTGGAAACAGAAAGCAGAACGTGCCTTAAAATAACTCGTAACGATTTGCTTTTCCTATCACATCCGGTTATTTCTTGAGTCACTTTTCTCAGGCTTACTGTCAGTGTCTCTAATGCCCCCCCCCCCTTTTTTTTTCTATTTTCTTTTTTGTTACAGTGGAGGGGGTGGATGTGACGTTTATTTTCTCCATCACTTAAAGGAATCTGCTTCTTTCAGAGGCTCACACGATGGAAAGTGTGGATGTTTATTTATTTGCAGTCACGCAAGTTGAATTCAGTGTCACGTAAAGCTCTACCCATTCAAAAGGCGCATTATTGACCGCTTTACTGCAGCACAAGTCTGAGAAAGTCTGACATTGTTTTGTTTGTTTTTGTTTTTTTAGTAAGTGATCATCGGATTTTCATTAGTTAAATGACGTTTTAACCCCGCGCAGTGGCCACTAATTATTCATACGCTTTATTAATGAGCAATGAACATTTTCACTGAAAATATATTTTTAATTTAAGCGACAAAGAGCGTGTGGCTTCCCCGTGTTTTTGACGCGCAATTAGGCCCACGCATTATTCTGCACATATATGCGAAAAGCTTATAAAATCTGACGGTGGCCCTGTAGAGACACGCTGCTTCAGGGCACTTTGCATCCTTCATTAACCCCTCTTCGGAGGGTGTATATTTATTGGCTGTGTGTGGCAGCCTGTCCTGAGCACCGAGGCAATCAGTCTGCGCCTATAGGGGAGGGGCAAGCTGGCTGGGCGCTTCCTGACGGGGTGAGGCTGTGATGTCACGGGATAAGGCGGGCACCCACGGGTGCTTCCTTTTCCTACTTAGCTTATATAAATTTGGCCTCCAACAGAGAAGCTTTTCAGATTGAAGTATTCCGGCTGTTTATGGGCTGATTAAAAAATTTCACAAAAATCTCAATTTTCTTTCTTGCTTTTTTTTTAAAAATTTATTTTCTGTTATATTTTAATTTCGCCGTTTTTCTTTTTCTTTTCTCTTTGTTTTTTATTTTTTTATGAGTGGGATGGAGATGTTTGGTGATAACTCCTTCTCTTCGCCGTGCAACACCTTAGGGTTCCTGCAGAAGAACAACAGCCTGGAGGAGAAGGGGAGGCTCGCGGGCCAGAAGAACTTGCTCTCGTGCGATAACAGCGACAGGGACGCGCGCTTCCGCCGTACCGAGACCGACTTCTCCAACCTGTTCGCGAGAGGTGAGGAAACCACACTTCCGCTATCCCAGATCTTCTTTAAAAAACACCAACATTATTATTGTTATTATTATAACTCGGGCGTTTTAAACATCGCTTTCTTGACATAAAACAGAGAAGAGCGTCTTCACTTGTCTGTCTGCCATCTCTGCGTTTGTCCTCTTTTTGCTTGATAATGACAGTGAGCTTTACAGGAAAATTAAATATTAGGCCAATATCAACAGAACGAACGAGAGGCCAAACTGTGGTTGGGTTATTCATGTATGTATTGTGATGTAAACCGTGCTTTCGGAGGCTAAACTCGAGGCTTTATAAAAGCCTTGCAGAACTAAAATACTTGGATATTCCGGTGGCAGAAATGTGACTTACAAAGTGATTTTAACACCTTAATTTAGCGCAAGCGTGATTTTGTGCTATTTTCATGTCCGTATCAGTTTTTTTTTAAAGTAAATTAAGACAACGCGACGGAATAAATAGATTACAAAGCACTATTTTTTTTCTTAGATTAAATATAAAATACTTTCCTTTCAAAGAACAGAATTTATTTTGATGTCATCTTAAACATAAGTGTTTGCCTACTCTTTCCTGTTAAAATGTCTGCTGAGAAATGTCTTTTGTGTGTTTTGATGGCTATTTCACAACTTAAAGCCTGCTAGCCAAAACCTAAGACCAATTATGGAGCCGTCTTTATTCGATCTAGCACAGAAATGTAGCCCGAGAAACTGCGGGGAAAATGGAGAGAATTTTAGAATTTTACTCAAAAACAATGTGCATTAGCTTTACAAAAGATGAGCTAATCGATTGACGTGCTCAGATATTAGCTCCCAGAATCACAAATGGCTTCATTTCCCCTACTTTTCCCACGCCTCTTTTAGACCTACTGCCGGCTAAAAATGGAGAAGAGCCCACCATGCAGTTTTTGCTGGAGGTGGTTGACATCCTTACCAACTATGTCAAGAAGACTTTCGACCGGTCTACAAAGGTTTTGGATTTCCACCACCCTCACCAGCTCCTGGAGGGGATCGAGGGCTTCAACCTGGAGCTGTCAGACCAGCCCGAGTCCCTGGAGCAGATCCTGGTGGACTGCAGAGACACGCTCAAATATGGCGTCCGCACAGGTAAGGGCTTTGGGACGACCTTCATCGTGGAGGAAACATTAACCTACCTCAACAGGGAAAGATTTGTATTTTTTTTTTTTTTGTATATGTGCTTGGGTAACTCACATGGAGGTGTGTGTTATTTTTGATGGCAGAGGAGATTGGTATGTGTGATGTGGGCGAAGATGCAATTAACTTTTAATTTTTTGCATTGAAAGCAAACAGCAGTGAGAGATGTAGTCCTGCACCTTATTACTGCCACACACATTATAGTAATAAAGCAGGACATTACATCTCTGTTAATATCCACACATGTTCAGTGTGTGGATTTTGAATGTGACACAAACTATTAGAGAACGGGCCATTTCTCGCAGAGTACACAGCCTATTTAGATGACTGCCATATGTATTGTACCCCTGGTAATTCACTTCACATCCTCCCTTTCTTCCACCCCCCGACTTATTAAAGCATGTGTCGCCTGAGGGGATCCTAACACGGGCTGATTCAAGCTGTTAAAAACGACAACGCTCAAACTGTCCCTCGGGTTTTATATATCAGGCAGTCACTGACTGTGTCTACAACTCAGTAGCACTTTTTTCTCTCCCTCTCTTTCTTCTCAAAACATTTTGTGGCTGTTTTTTTAGTTTGTGGGCTGGAGGAGCTGTCGGCGGTGCTGAAACCACACACCTTTCATTTCTTTTGTCACAGCTGTTATTTCATTTTTATTGTTAATTCTTTTTATTACTCTGTTTATTATGTGAGGCAGGCACCTCCATAACCACAGTGTACATGTATCCATGACTGCATACAGGCTCCAGGTCTACACACAGTCACTGTGTGTATATGTGTGTGTGTGTGTGAGAGTCTAAATGCTTGTCATACAGCTGTTATGGCCCACTGAGCAGCGCTTTGTCAGATCCCTTTGCTATTATGGTTGGCCATGGAAATACAAAATGAAACCTAAATGATGACTGAATTTAAACCCATTATTGAACTTTTTAATATTTATTTTGTATTATTTTTTTCTCCCTTTAGGTCACCCACGCTTCTTTAACCAGTTATCTTCTGGCCTAGACATTATTGGTCTGGCTGGAGAGTGGCTCACCTCCACCGCCAACACCAACATGTAAGTCACACAGTACGCTCTCTGTACCGAGTGCCTGACACAGTTTATGTATAGAAGGGAAACACCTATACAATTCACAGGGGAACAACTGATATTTCCTGTTTGTAGGCCAGTGGAAATAGCCTCTAGTCATCATCATATATTAGCATTGCGGAAGTGCTTATGATGTACCCCTGGGCTCACTCCACCACTGGTCAAAGGAGGCCGATTATATAAAGTGTTTGTGTTTTTTCCCCCTGTATTGACAGATGGTAGTCTGGCACAGTGCTATACTGTGTGTATATCACACACCACCAAGCCCCAGGGGGTGGTTAGATTGCATATTGATCTCAGGTCACAGTTACATGTTCACCCAGCTTGAGTGGAGAAGGCCTGAACCCCACATCAGTTGCACACGCTCTCAGCACACACAGATCCTGACGCAGACATGCTGTGAACGAAAAGCCACAACTCTGTGACACGATTGCTGGAGTGAGGTGACAGATTATAGCAAAACACAAGCACACTCATAGAGGTTCATACAGACATCCACAGTCAGTTCATCCACATTTTTTACTGAGCAATAATCAGCCTAATATTTATAGCAATGTCACTTTCATGTGATTTTCTTAGATTTTGATGTGTATCAATAGCAACGTTTAAAATATTAATAATTTAACCTTCCAAAAATATTCGTAGTGAAATGATTCAACTTTTTACATATGAAATATCAGAAGTGTGTGGGAAAAAATCCCGTTATCCACAACAAAAGCAGTCATTATCAAATAACCTGTTTAGTCTGTCCAGCAGTCAGTAGTCAAAGGCTAATAAATTCTATTGTTACATAACACAAAGAAAAGCTGCAAAATGGCACAATGGAGGCTGGAAATGGGAAATGTTACAGAATACAATAAGAGGCAATCAGCTAATCAACTTATTCTGCAGCCGGTTTAATAAGGAAAAAAAAAAAACAAGTAAAGGCCGGCAAAAAAAACCGAACCTTGGGAAGAAGGCCTTAATTAAGGAAGGGTTTTTTATTTCTTTAGAGGAGATAATAACGAAAGAATGAGGATTGTTTTAAGCTAAGGCTCGATCATGTAGTCATTATTAGATCATGAAGAAAATATAAACTGCATGGTTTCTGTATATATTTACAGTTCACCCATTACCCAAACAACCTTCAAACATTACAGCTTCTTACAGACTGGGTTCCTTTAACTAGTCATTAACAGCTTCATATGGCAATCACAATGAAACTATGATATGATAATACAGGCGTTTGTATCGTGACTTCAGTCTCAGTTCAGACTTGCCGCATTCATAGATAGGAGAAAACTGAACTGAACTCCCAGTGAAGTGCAAAAATCACACCTGCATAAGTCTGACTTGGTGAAAGGGTTGGCACATAACTGCAGAAAATAACAGGACGAGTGCAGCACAAAAGGTCACCCAGAATAAACAGTAATTACAAGACAATGCACTTTAGACCTAAAAGAATATTGTCCAAACTTGCTTCTGAGGACAGTAAAGCAAAGGCTAGAAGAAAACTGTGACACCTAATTTGTCCAATTTCTATTAAAACATTAGCATAGGAAACTACCTTCTTAGAAAAACTTTCCCATCTCATTTCCTGGTTGGAAGAATGCCCCAAGAGACGGGGCCATTGACTTCCCACACACGCTTGTGCACGCTTTCATAATGACACACGCACACATGCACACACACCAGCTCTGGCTGTCCCAGATACAGCAGCTAGGGTTTCCAGTCCATTGACTACAGGCTCATTGTGAGCTGGTGTTAGCAGATAGGCCAGCTGGGCCCCACACTGAAACACAATGTCCTCCGGCTGCACAGAAAACCCTGTTACATTGTGGAAACTGGCTGCCGCAGCTCCCCACGGAGTGCTCATTCCGGCTCTATTGTCCCCGTGGGTACAGACGGACTCAGTGGTCCTTTGAGGGGCTGAGAGGAATGTGTG
>NW_024582723.1:266066-369634 GCF_018398535.1 Haplochromis burtoni
CACACACACAAACACATCCATAAACACACTTACACGCACACATTGAGTGCCCTTGATGATGATAATAAGGGCATTTAGGGGCTGTCCCTGGGGACAGGCAGGTGACTGAGGGGTAATTTTCACCCTGAAAAGACCAATGATTGGCTCTGATTGTGATAATGATCACCATTATTGCCATTACAGCGTGAAATGACTCAGAGAGAAGGAGAATTTTAAAAAGATTCACTGGGGTTTTTTGTACCTTTTTTTTGTCCTGTGGCTGGAATGAGTTTTGAGAAGAAAGGAATATGAGACATCCAGGTTATTAAGTCTGCTTTATATAAACCATAATTCCACTATATCAAAGGACACTAAATTGGTGAGATGAGGCCAGTGAGGGACTGAAAAGTGAAATATTATCCTTGGGTGTAGCAAATCATAGTCACAGCCCAGAAGTCATAGAGTAGTCCAGCGCATTTACAAAAGCTAAAAATCATCAGCAGAAATATTTACACAAGAAAAATGCCTCCTTGGTTATTTTTCTTCATCTTTCATATTTTCTTTTTCAATTTCTCTTTGTCTCTTTGTTTTTGTTCTCTGTCACTCAGCCTCTGCATTGTGTGTGCTTCATGATGTTGCTTTGCTGCGTGCTTTTCTGTGCGCACCCTGCATCATCCCCTCATCTGCCTTTGTTGTCCTCTGTCACACTTCTCTTCATTGCATTGTTTCCCTAAATCTCACTCTGCTCGCAGCCTTTATACCTCCCCCTTTCTACCAAACTACAAAAAACAACCTCAGCCCTTGTGCAGATAGCTATTTGAGGGGAGGGGAAAAAAACAGGGAGGAATCGAAGAAACGTGGAGATAACGCTGCTTCTAATTTGGGTGATGGGTGAAGCTACAGCGATGGAGGTGGAGGAGCGTTGTGTAACTGGCCTCATTAGAAGCGGGGTAAACAGGGATCAGCGTTAAGGGTGCGTGTGGGAAGCAGTGAAATGTCACTTAGCAAAGAGAGCAAAAGCTCAGGCCTCCTTTCTGTGACACATTTGACCCACTTTAGCTTCTCCAGGAGTTTTGTTGGTGGCTGTCCTTGGAGATAACAGTCGTTTTATCTTTTATTAACTGACAGAGAGGTCAGGCACATATCAAGCTTTAAAAGCGTTGGCTCATTTCAAGAGTGTGAAGATTACTTCTTTTTTTGTTGTTTTTGAATCTTTTCTCTTTCATCTTTTTAATGAAATAATGAAATTCATAGGCCTAGGCTCTCCCTCATTTTTTCTATATTCTGGGGCCAACAGAGGCTGTTATCTCTGTTGGCTGTTATCTCTTTAAAGCACTCCCTCTCCCTGTCCTTCTGTCTCTCACACACACAAACACACACACACACACACACACACACACACAACACACACACACACAACACACACACACACACACACACACACACACACACCAACACACACACACACAGATTCAGCACATCAGCCCCATTCAGAGTCGCCGCTGAGATCGGCACCATTGACGATTATCCATCAGAGCTTTGTGTGCTAATTAAAACACTGAGTGATTTTAGGAGGCATTTGAATATGAATGTTTGCTGGTTGACTCATATCGGCCACTTTTTAATTAGCCCAGTCAGCACAAGCTCCACTTTTGTGCTCTGCAGATGGAATTATAGAAGGACTTATGAATAATATAGACACACAATGAATATCACTGTGTGTGTTTTGGGGGAGTCTGTGGACTCTCTGCCTTACGAGTGCATAAGAATGCTCAGTGTCTCTGAATGATGTGCTGCATTCATTACTCGGTGTTATGATTGTCAGGTTCACCTATGAGATCGCCCCGGTGTTTGTGTTGATGGAACAGCTGACTCTGAAGAAAATGAGAGAGATGATTGGTTGGCCAAACGGAGAGGGTGACGGCCTCTTTTCCCCAGGTCGGTCTGTAAATCACACTACCCATGTATAGCCAATATTCATATTACTGTATGACTTTTGGTCCAAATATTCCACGTGGATGTAGACTGCACAGACTGTGTGCTGCTGTCCAGGGTACTGATGTGTGTGCGGTGTGCTTAACAGGGGGTGCTATCTCCAACATGTACAGTGTGATGATCGCACGGTACAAGTATTTCCCAGAGGTGAAGACCAAGGGCATGTCTGCTGCTCCCCGCCTTGTCCTTTTCACATCTGAGCATGTAAGTGACCACACACACACACACACACACACACACACACACAAGCACTATCACACACACACACACACACACACACACACACACACACACACACACACACACACACACACAGTAATCTCAGGTAATCTAACAATGCAGATAAGCTGCTTCATTGACTGTAGATTAATCAAAGTCAGGGAATAAGCAGTAGGTCTGTTTAAATCAGGGCACTGGCTGTTTCAATTCATTCATTATTTTAGTTTTTTTGTATTTTGAATTTGACAACTTGACAGAGAGCAGGAAAAATGTCAAGCAACAATGAGCTCTCAAAATATCCCCCCTTTTTGAATTCAAAGGTATTTCATTGATAGCTTGGTCTGCTATGTGTCCCCACAGAGCCACTACTCCATAAAGAAGGCTGGAGCTGCGCTGGGCT
Source organism: Haplochromis burtoni (assembly GCF_018398535.1). Classification (NCBI taxonomy): domain Eukaryota; kingdom Metazoa; phylum Chordata; class Actinopteri; order Cichliformes; family Cichlidae; genus Haplochromis; species Haplochromis burtoni. The sequence continues at coordinate 268,660 of NW_024582723.1, forward strand.
TCGGCACTGACAACGTGATCCTGCTCAGCACGGATGAGAGGTTTGTAATCGTTGCAGAAATCATCTGATGAATACTGTATGTGCAACATGTAGATCCACAGCGATTCCATGCTGCTCTGCTCGTTTTCAGAGGGAGAGTCATTCCTGCGGATTTGGAAGCCAAAATCCTCGACGCTAAACAGAAGGTCAGGAGTTTTTTTTCCCCTTTTATTTTTTTTAATATAATTGCATCTCCATGTACTTTTATCTCTAACCACATTTCTTTTCATCTATCCTGGGTACTACATCTGCAGGGTTATGTGCCATTGTTTGTGAATGCAACAGCTGGTTCAACTGTGTATGGAGCATTTGACCCCATCAATGAGATTGCTGACATTTGTGAGAAGTATAACTTGTGGCTCCATGTTGATGTGAGTAGTTTGCAGTAGTGATGATAGCAGGAGCTTCAGTGCGTCATCCACTCCTTTAACAGTACTGTTTTATCTCGTTAGGGTGCGTGGGGTGGTGGACTGCTGATGTCTAGGAAGCATCGCCATAAGCTTAATGGAATTGAGAGGTGAGCACATGGGAACTGATAAGCTCCTGTGTGTTGTTATTTAAAAGAAACCTCAGTGTGCTAACGATAGCACTGACAACATGTTTTGCAGGGCCAACTCTGTCACATGGAACCCACACAAGATGATGGGTGTGCCTCTGCAGTGTTCAGCAATCCTGGTCAGAGAAAAGGTACAGGAACACACACACACACACACACACACACACACACACACACACACACACACCAAGGAACCCCAACACCACCCCCACACCAAAACCAAACACACACACACCACAACCACCACACACACACACAGTATCTTGTTCTATTATTTCCTTAAAAATTTATGATGACAAGTTTTAGGGACTTTTTTAATCCAAACGTTGGAGCAGCTCGCCACTTGTCATTATAAAGTCCACATATATATACATATGTAAAGCTATTGATGTTCTTAATTACTTCTGTTTATGTTTGTAAAGGGGTAGTAGTACAGGCAGCACACCAGCAAACATGTTTCATGCTTTTCTTTGAGTTAAAAGAATCGAATCATTTATGAAGACAAGTTATCGATCTGCAGTTAGAACACTGTGTAATAAAAGATAACTTGTACATCAACATGCTGTATATCTGAAAGATAACACAGAGACAGAATAAGACAATATGGAGGCTTTCATTCAGTAAGGTTAGTTTGACACAGACATGTAGCAAAAGCTTAAACATTTCCATTACACTTTGGGTTTTTTTTTCTTCATTATAACCTATGAAAAATACAGTTCTATGAATATCCATATTGCACATTCATACTCATCAGCTTTTCTTGGTACATGTAGTCTGACATGTCTAAATGATGACAGCCTGGGCAGGAGACCTGTGAAAGGAAATGTTAACAGTTTGTGCACTTTGTCTGTAGGGAATCCTAGCAGGCTGCAACTCCATGTGCGCTGGCTACCTCTTCCAACCAGACAAACAATACGACGTTACATATGACACAGGGGACAAGGCCATCCAGTGTGGCCGGCATGTGGACATCTTTAAATTCTGGCTCATGTGGAAAGCCAAGGTGAGCCGGGTGGACAGACGGGTACATACATGCTGGCTAAAAAAGACAGAAAAGCATCTCCAAGCCAATAAGAACCTTCATGGCTTTGTTAGTGCAATGCTATTTAGTGCTATACTGAGTGTTCTTAACTGTAATTATTGGCTTCTCTTTTCCCCTGCAGGGCACCACTGGGTTTGAGCAGCACATTGACAAGTGTTTGGATCTGTCTCAGTACCTATACAACAAGATCAAGAACAGGGAGGGATATGAGATGGTGTTTGACGGAGTGGTGAGCTTCCCTCTTTTTTTATTTGTCCTTTACCAATGTCCAGTTTTAATCACCAGGGTTAATTCACTGCTGTTTAACAGAATTTTGATGTATGTAAATGCAAATAAATAAATAAAAACCCACCGTGATCTGTATCTGACGTGTTCATTTCTGCCTGCAGCCGCAGCACACCAATGTTTGCTTCTGGTACATTCCACCCAGCCTGAGAGGCATGCCAGATGGAGATGAGAGGCGAGAAAAACTCCACAGGGTACAACTATAATCACACTATAAGTTCCACCACGATCAGCTTCAAACAGCCAATAAAAGATGTTCACATTATTAGATTTCTTTCAGGAATACAAGGCTCTGTTTTGTCATCTTTTTCACTCCAACAGGTGGCGCCAAAGATCAAGGCCATGATGATGGAGTCAGGGACCACCATGGTGGGCTACCAGCCTCAGGGCAATAAAGTAAACTTCTTCAGAATGGTCGTCTCCAATCCTTCGGTCACCCAGTCTGACATCGACTTCCTCATCGATGAGATCGAGAGGCTCGCCCACGACCTGTAGACCTCACAGCCATCGCTGCTCCAGGGCCTTCCCGGAGTCTGTGATCGATTTTACTGCAAAAGCGAACGCCAGAGTGAAACATTCACAGTGCTGCAGTCCGAGAAATAATAGGACACGTTTTAGGTTCTTTCTTTCCGGTCTGCCTTTGCCTGCAGCACTCTAAATGTTTTCACCGCTGGAAAGAAACGAGCAATGAGAGAGCCTCTGGAGTTTCTTACTAGCTCTGGCCCACATAGGTACTTCTATAGAAAAAAAAATATATATATAATTACTATCTAAAGTTTCCTTTAAAAGCAAATGTGCTCTAATGTCTGTGTGTGCAATTGAGCCTTGTAATGCACAAGTGTGTGAAAGAGAGTGTGTGTGTGTGTGTGCAGTCTTTTAATGTTTGTCTTTTAATGTCTTGTGTGTGTGCCACAGCAAATGTGTGTGTGAGTGAGTGTGGTAAATTAATGAAAAATAAGGGGGGAAAGAACAGATCGAAGTATTACAAGTATCATCAAGTTATTCTGCTGTATCATACATGTGCTGCACAATATGGTGGTGCTTTCAGCTGTACATATGTTTGATCTCAGCACTCTGACCTGTTTCCCCTGAACCCGGTGTCCAAAGCCCCGCAACGGCGTATTTTAGGCTCGCACTGTGTTAAAAATAAGCTAACGTGCTCAGCATAGTTACAGGTTGTGTTAAGTGTCAAGCTGTTACACGACTTCGGACCATCCGACAGAGCTACAGTCTGCAATAGTTTCCCTCGTAGAAGATCCCCATTTAAAGCTATCGTAGGTCTGTGACAACCTTTAAGTTGTAAAACTCTGGCTCGTTGTCCGTTCCCTGCAGTCACATCATGCCCATTTGTGTTTAAACCAATGTTAATATATTCATATTTGATGATATGGGAATGAGACAAAATATTTATTGCATTTCCGCAGGTGATTGCAGATTCAGGTATTTTATTGTACATGTATCTTTATGCGTGTTACGCTGTAACACAGTGAACAGAGTAAAGTTTATTTAAAGTGATATCGTCAGCCAAAGAGAGAATCGGGAACGCAGCAATCCATCGTCCTTCATGTATAACTTCTTATAGACTAGGTGTTTGTAAAACGTTACCTGTTGACCTTTTACTGCGATGCAATCTCTATAAGTGTGTTTCTTTTTGTGATTGTCAGTCTTTTTGACCGAATGTTTTGAGATGATTGACTGGCCTTCTGATGAGATTAAGAATGAAAGCTCTATAATCCTCTGGCCACAGCGCCGGTCTTTTATTTTAGTGAGACGCACAAGGATGTGAGAATGTACTCTCTCGTTGAGACTGGGAAGAACGAAGAATTGCGTCTGTCTGAATCCTAATGCATTACTATAATTATAATTATATTAATTGTTACACATATTACTTGTATTCTCAGTGTGATGGGAGCTCAATGGAATATCTTGTACAAAGGTACCTGTTAGTGTCTTTGCACATGTTCACCTTACTTTCCTCCATTGTAAATGGATGCGTTTTAGTATAAGAGTTATGTTAACAGAGTATTTATTAGGGACCATATGTGAATGGCACAACTGCATAAATCATATTTAAAGTAATCTGTGTGTGTGTAATGTGACAAGTAACTCTTGTATGTGAAGCTCTCTAAGGGAATGTTTCCCTGGCAAATTTTCAGTAGGCACTTTAACAGAATCATAACATCTTTAACAAGATATTTAATAAAGTCAATATAAAGAGAACATGAAACTGTGTGGCTTATTGAAAAAGTAAAATAAAGAACACCCTGAAAAATGACATTTCATTTGTGTCCCTACTCCAAAGTATCCCATTCTCCCAACAAACTGCCTTTATCAGCAGCTACACACACACACACACACACATAGAGTATATATTATTGCCTCTCTGCCTAATCATCCTCCAGAAGCTTTGTTTGGCCTCCAGCTGTGTGTCGGATTGGCTGTGAAACCCTTCTCTCCAGCTCCTTCTCATCTTTATTCTTTTCTTGCTCTTTGCATCACTTTTCCCTCCTCTCTTATACTCATTTTGCTTTAAAAGAAAATCCTTCCACATTTCTACTTTCTATGCCTTTTATCAAGCTACGATTTAGTCTGATTCAGTCTATTTAAGGCCCCATTTCATGAAGAAACAAATGCAATGCTTCCGGTGTTTCATAACCTCTGAATAGAGCACGTAAAAAAACCGAGAGGAGAAACTCCGGAGTGAAGCTGCACTTATTCATGGAGATGTGCTCCCGGCGCCCTCTGGTGGTGACTCTGTGCCGGTGTTGTGCCAAAAAATGCTTGTATGCCAAAAAATGATTTCTGGTATTTGCCAAAAAATGATTGCTCGTATTTAAACTGCTATAAGTAACTTGTTGGGCTATAATATGTGAAATATATATCAAATGCATTCCTCATGGGTGACATAAAGTAATCTTGAGCCACGAACAACATTCGTGTAAAAACGTTGAAGCCGCAATCAGTTTTTGGCAGTGACGTTTATATAACCTTTATTTATGCAGTTAAAAAAAAAAATCTCATTTACATTAAAAATGTCTTTTGTAAGAGTAAGTTGGCCAAGACAACAGCAGAAATGGCAGCAAATATTACAATAGTTCAGTAAAAAATATTTTAAGTGGGGATAAAGGACCGGATTGGTTATAATGTAAGTACAATAAAGATACTTGAAAAACAGATAATTTTTTAATTCTATATATAACCCCTTTGTAAACCCTGTTCACCGAAGTCTATTTACCAACATACGTAAAGGTAATACATATAAAAAATACACAGAAACATTGGAAATCACTTTTTGCCACAACACACAGCACATGATAATGATACCTTATGAAAAGGGCTTCTAATAGTGCTCCTTCTAATTGAAGGAATTTCAATATATACAAATAAAAACATAAGTATGAGAATGCTTAGGCCCTAGAGTTAGACTAACTCATAACCCTACTTATATAGAAGGAAGCTTTTACTAGGTTTTACATTAGCATTTGCATGACTCTGGCTCGTGCCAGTTCAACTGGTTTCACTAAATGTGCTGGTATGTATTACAGGAGAAAGACAGATAGCATCTAACAGGCAAGGCATCAGCATTCTGTTCAAATTAAAGCTTTAAGAGTTTCTCACTGCAAGGCGGCTGTTGTGAATGGAAGTGTCACTTATTAAGTCTCACATCTTTCAGCAGGAAGTATGACACAACAGAGTGAGTGGTTTGAACAGGAAACAGCATTATCTGTTATGATTTAAAAGCAACAATGTGCAGTGTTAAAAGGAGACGCACTGTCTTTCAGGGAGAAACATTATGTCAATATTTTTGACTACTGAGCCACCATAAATTATTAGGTGGCAAGTGCTAAAATAAGCTCAGATGAGCAAGCATCACTGCCACGATCAACTTTAAGCTATAAAAAATACCGACAGTAAAAGATAAAAGCAAGTCAGTTATGTGGATCTCACCACTAGCCTGTAGTAAGGCAATAATGTAAGCTAAAGTCAATAAAGCACTCCTCCTTCCAAAGCAAAAGCACTGCCCTCTGCCCTGTAAAGGCTGGGAAATAAAAAGCTTCATTATACACTGCAATTCAAAGCAGCTCAGTGTAACAATAGAAAAGTAGCTTCAGGGGTAAAGACTGACCTCACGTTTTAGCCCATGTATTCATGTTAATGCAGAAATGCAAAACTACATTAGAAGTAAATTCATGATGTAATTAAAATATGTTTATTAACAGTTTTGCACGATAACATAAACCAAAAGAAGCCACACATGCATGAATATGTAAACCTGCATATAAAGTGAAATAACCAATGAACAAAACAACAACAATATAACATAAAAAGATTATTACAGCACCGTGCATTACCACTGTATTTATCCACAGAGTGTCACTGCATGCGCAAAGTAAGAATTAAAAGAAGTCTTCATGTAATTTAGAGGAGGCTCCCAGTTTATATGAAATTTACTAGCAGAGCCATTTAGAAAACATCTAGCTCTGTTCTAATTATGACTAATTATGACAGTGCATGTCAGATTTATTGTGTATGAGATAGAGGAGCCTTGCAATAAGATTACATGTCTTTCTATAAGAGAGAAACAGGGAATAACCTTCTTCACATGGGCGGGGAGCATGAAGCTATTTACAGCTCTACCAAAAATGGCGATTGAGGGTGATGGGAGGAAATGTTATGGCCAAGCTTGTGGCATGCATACAGCCTCCTTTGATCTTAAGTGGGCTGAACAAGGAAAAAAAAAACCTGTCTGCCACTGTAAAGACGTTTAACTACATATTTAGTCATATTTAATATTAAAAAGTGCAATTTCAACAGTGCATCTCAGTTTTTCTGCACGAAGAAGAAATGCTGTAAATGAACGAAATCTGTCAGCACAAATCAATAAATGAGTAAAATTACAGAAAAAATTCTGTTAGCTCATTGCCCAGGTGAGTAATTCACATTCATTCACAAAAAACGTGTTTTAAACATCTTTATTCACCTATTGATTAATTACTTTGGTGCAGTATGAATGGCGGTGGAGGAGGTCTTAATCAGTAACATCCATTGGATTGGATGACTGGCCCCCCGGGCGCTATGTTTGACACCCCTGGTGTACAGAACCATGAGTGGACTGAATGATGGACGTGTGAAGAACATGTGAATGATTAGAGCTGAGGATTGTTTACATCTGTGGGATCTGTGTTTGAAGATATTCTAGTCAAGTTTGCTCTCAAGAAGCAGCAACTGTGTCTTGGGGATATGGAAGATTAGTGACAGAGCTAATATGAACTATAATTAAGAACTTTACAAAGTATTACAAAATATGCCTTGATAGATATAGGAACAAACAGCAAAACTCAGTCTATTTTATTTAAATATTTATTATGTGTGAGCAGGCTATACACAAATAAGATGAACTTATTTTAAATAATTCTAAATGAATCAGTGGTGTGAGTTTCTTGGTCGATTGCTTTTTTTTTCTGTTTTCTGTTTGTTTGTGGGGGGGTTTTAAGATAATGAATTTCGCAGCTTTCACTGAACCAGTGTGCACACAAAGATTTTTACAGGTACATTTTAATGATTTTTGTAGGTTAGGTGTAGTGAACTAGCAGAGCATGAACGCTGCCTGCATTTGATAAGAGACTTGTAACAGAGATAGATTATAGGAAGAAGTTCTAAATGAGGACCGGTTTCTTAACCTAGTCACACAACTTCATACAAAGGCAACTAAGAGTGCTGAATAACTCTAAATGTATGTAATTTGATTAAAATAAAATAAAATAAAATAAAATTGTAAGATTAAAAAGGCAAGATATATGTGACAGTCATTTTGCAGTTTTTTCTTTCTTTTAAATGTCAACGAATATTCGTTTAGGATTTTATGTGCTGCTGTCAGTCACTATAGAGGCTTGTTAATACTAATTAGCTATTACCGACAGGAATTTCAAAGTTTTGAAAAGGCGTTGTTTCCTGCCACGTAATGACGCATGCGCATCAGTTCGCTTGTCGTTTGGCGACGTGTACCCGGTGAGTGGAAGTACTAAGGATTCTTAACTCGCTGGGTAACAAGCGGCCTTAAACCAAACTAAAAAGGCCTTAAAAGAGCAAAAGTATGGGTGGTTCGCAGAGTGTGGAGATACCGGGAGGAGGCTCCGAAGGATACCACGTCCTCCGGGTGAGTTTGTAGCTTCTATAGCCTGCTCTTAGCTCTTAGCTTAGCCTCCGGTCTGAGGCGAAGAATTCCCGGTTGTATGTGTTGACTTGAGGCCGGGGATGACTGCCGGGGCCTCCAGTCCAGCAAACCACCACGTCTGGGAAATGTGTAGTTTAAAGCTGTGTCAACCCAACACGCATCTTTAATCACGGTGTCTGTGTATGCCTGCTGCTCAGCTAGTTAAATATGCTTGCTGAAAGCAAAGAAACCGTAGGGCTAGTTGATGCTACGTCGCTAATTTGAATGACAGCTGCCAAGCTAGTTTTAGTAATAGACCCGTTATCAGACACTTATCTTGTGCACAGGGCTTTTTACCCTGTTTACATATGCTTAGCCTTTGATTAGTCGACTAGTGAGCTAAAATGAGCATTTAGTATTTGTCGTCCAGTAGTGGTAACAGTGATATCAAAATAGCAAACACAGAGGCTAGACTTGATAGCATGAGTGTAGGATGAGTAGTATTGACCCCCATCCTGATTATGGTTTTCACACAGTGGTATTTGTATACAGGGTAACTCAGATCAAAGGCTGATTTGACGTCTTTGTATCCTAGAAGTTGCTCATTTGTAAGCCAGTTGAGTCATGACTAGTTTGCATGTTGATCAGCGCGATTTATTTGGAGGAAACTTGAATTTCAATAAAGCATCACAGCCTAGCAGCTGAGGATATCCCTCATTTTCATACAGGTTCAAGAGAACTCGCCTGGGCACCGGGCAGGGCTGGAGCCTTTCTTTGACTTCATCGTCTCCATCAACAACACCAGACTGGTGAGAAAATGCAGCACTTGCAGCTGGCAGGATGAAATAAGAACCTTATGGAAGGCTACAGTTCACCGTTGCCCCTTTCTCTACTTATGCTTGTTTTATTTTCTGCAGAACAAGGACAACGACACGTTAAAGGACTTGTTGAAAGCCCATGTCGAGAAACCAGTGAAGATGCTAGTTTACTCCTCAAAGACTCTGGAGCTGCGGGAGGCCACGGTGACCCCCAGCAACCTGTGGGGGGGTCAGGGCTTGCTCGGTGTCTCCATTCGCTTCTGCAGCTTTGAGGGAGCCAATGAGAACGTGTGGCATGTCCTGGTAGGTAGCCACAAAGGTTGTGTGTTGCATCATCTCCGTCTGTGTGATACAGCAGTAATTTTTCTATGTCTAATAGGAAGTGGAGCCTAATTCCCCAGCAGCCCTTGCTGGCTTGCGGCCACACACTGACTATATAATTGGAGCCGATACTGTTATGAATGAGGTTGGTTACCCATACTTATCTTGGTTCTTGCTGCTGTCACTCAATGTTACTAGTTCCTGAAGATTTACCTTCTTGTCCTCCTGTTTCTGCAGTCCGAGGACCTCTTTTCTCTAATAGAGAGCCACGAGGGGAAGGGCCTGAAACTGTATGTGTACAACACAGACACTGACAACTGCAGAGAGGTGGTTATTACACCTAACACTGCCTGGGGAGGAGAGGGCAGGTAATACACAGACTCCTGTTGGAATTTGTGTATTTTCAAAATAAGCGTTCTATTTATTTGCATCTGACATGATTAAAAATGGAAATGCATAAATATTATCAGCCAAGTAAGGTCAGCTATTTTTATTAATGATGATGTTCTTGAACAAATGAGCCAAAATGAGAATAAATAAAAAGGCCGATTTAAATCTCTTTTTAAAACATGAGCATAAAGGTGGTAAATTAAAGGTCTCAGACCAGGTGGATGTCAAATGATTTTCACTGGAGAACCCTGTTTATATTCACAGTGTTCTTTTCCCCTTCTCTAGCCTTGGCTGTGGGATCGGCTATGGATACCTCCACAGGATTCCCACCCGGCCGTTTGAGGAGGGGAAGAAGATCAGTTTCCCTGGAACTTCTTCCAGTGAGCCTGTCAGTCCACTGAAAGACGGATTTACTGAGGTCAGAATGTACACATTTATTTAAAAAAACAGGGCAGTTTAAAGCTGCTTAAGTATGACTCTGTTGAAACTTTTTGTACCTGTGTCTTAGAGTTTGTGGTGCTATAAATCGATACCCACTATCACTCGCTTAAATTACTTGGTCTATGTGCAGGTACGGCATTGGAAGGGTTTGAGTGTTTGTTTTCATTTAGCATGCACACAGCCTGTTGGAGAGAACAGTTATGTTTTTCAATAGATTCAATGAAAATGTCTACCTTCTGCAGGTGCAACTTTCAGCAGTCACCCCTCCTCCTGCTGCACCTGCAATTCCCTCTGGCCTTGAAGGGTCACTGTCTGCCCTGTCAATCAGCTCCTCAGCCCCGCCCACCATGCCCAGCGAGCTGCAGACAGGTATGTCTGCACTTTCACTCACAGACGTTTGTTAAATCCACCAGTTTTAAGTTTGATACACGGCAGGAATATTCTCATCTAATGTTTAATGTCGCTCTTCTTCCAATTCAGGTTTGCCTACAGTCCCTCTTCTGCCCACCTCCACTAACCCCTCACTCACCCCTCTGCCTCCGCTGAATCCTGCCACTGCCGGCTTGAACCCAGCCACCACGCTACCAGGTGATTTCAGCAAGGTTCACACCTTTCCTCAATAAAGACACAAGTCTTTGTGTACACATTACACACATTCAGTGAACATATTCATGTTGACGTTTCCCACACTCAGAATGACTTTCCTTTACAAAACCTCATCAACTACCCCCTGCCCTTTCTTCTCCCCTGAGCCTTCTGTTTTTGCTCACATCAGTGGCAATGGTGCTTTGTTATTTCTTTTGTTTTTTTTAGTTGTGATTTGTGCCTAGTTTTACCTTTTAGAGTGGTTTACTGCATTAAAGCTGCACACATTCTGAAGAGCAGTGTACATAAGACTGAGGAAGTCTAAGAACATGAATGATTATGGTGGTTGTGTGGATGTGTTTGCATTTCTAGGTCTGATACCCCTCCCAGGTAGCTTAACAGCGCTCCCTAACCTTCCCAACCTGCCAGTCCTAGATCTCAGTGGTGTGTCACTAGCAGGCGGCAGCACCTTACAGCCACCAGCAGGGATGACAGGTGGGTAATGAAGACTTTACTCCAGTCTTTGCTTTTAAGCTTATGGAATAAAGGATCAGTTTAGTTTTTGAAAATGAAATATTATTTAATTACTACCAAACCAGGGAAGAAGTCTTGTGGGTAAACTGCTTCAAGTCTGTTCAGTGAGCAAAACGCACTGTTGCATTTAGGCAGCTGAGTGTGATCAGGAGATGGTTTGTAGTCAGATCTTGACGGTAAAAACATGTTCATGCCAGCGTGTGTTGTGACCCTTTATTTCTCCAAATCTCTACAGAGCAGCTAAAAAGAAGGTGAAGTGAAAATGCTCTGTGTTTGAAAAGTTAACTTGAGTTTAAACAAAAAAAAAAAAACTAACATGAAGGAGGCACCTCAGTTATCCTCTCTTATCTGTCTTCAACAGTCCCATCTCTGGCTCCACTCCCACCCCTGAACCTTTCAAACCTGGCCACGTTGCCTCCTCTGCCCACCATGCTGCCCTCCCAGCTGCCTCCTGTCCTCTCTCAGGGTTTGACTCCCATGTTGCCAACTTCCACTGCCGCCCCTCCAGCTTCAGTTACTGTCACAGCAGCACACATGATTAATCCAGCCACCGAAGCCACAGCCCCCACAGAGGCAGGATCCACGAGCACCACGGAATCTCCAGCACCTACGGAAACAACACTAACGTCGTCATAACGTGGGAAATATGACTCCACTTCCCGTCAAACTTAAACACACCTGGTTTGGCTTATCCTTCCATCTGTCATTCTCCGTGTTTTCTATTTATTTGGCTAAGAGTGAACAGACGCATCAGTTCAGACACAGAGGTCAGCATGCTCACGGGCAAGGAAGCTTGTGTGGATGCAGAGAACGGAAAGCGCCTGTAGACTGGTCTGACTGCTGTGTCTGTATTCCCTGATGGCCATAACACAGAGGAACTGTTAGCACTGCAGCTTGCCTAAGCTACTGCTTGAGGAAGATGAAGTCTACTCATTCATTTGTAGTTTACTTTTCACTTCTGCAGTTAGACAAGGCAAAGACCTCTGAGAGTTTTGCCTTTCTTGTATGGAAAACTTCTCTGTTTAAGTTTTATATAACAATTTATGTTAATGGATCTGGATGATAAACACAGTTTATTGAATTGCCAACATAATAAAGATAAAAACCGGGATTACAGCTGGAAGTAAGATGTTAAATGAATTAGTCCAGTCCAGAATGGAACTCACCATACTGGAAGAAATCAGACCATAAACCCAAGAAAAGAAATGTTTGTGCTGCTGAATAAACAAGTAAACAAATCCTGAGTGTGATCAACCAACAATTTCCTGTATCTTTTTTTTCTTATTAGTTAATAGAACCACCAGTCAGTAGATTAATTTGAGTCATATGTATTCATTTTTTGTTGCTGTATGTCTCCACCCAATGAATGAATCTGCATTATTTTGCACCACCTTTGTGTTTTAAAATTTATTCCCCTTGTGTGTCTCCTTGTATATCCAAAATCTGTACTTCATACCATCTCAACAACACCGAGAACAGTGAGAGCCAGAAGGCCGTGCCAGAGGATACAGAGGTTTACAGAAACACGAGCTACTGAGTAGAGTGTGCACTTGCTGCTGGATACATTAAACTTGTGAGAGGTTTTTAATGCAGAGCATATCTCCTGGCATGGTCTGAGTGGAGTGGCAGAGCTGCAGTATGGCCACAAGGTGTCACTGTAACAGAACTTTCTGAGAATATCTGCAGTATGTACAGGGCACGCAATAAAGCCAAATTAATTTTAACAGCTGCCTTTGTGTGTCAATTTATGTTGCGCAATGTTTGTTGCTACTAGTGAAAGCTACTTTGCACTTTCAATGTCCCAGATAGACAAAAACAACATGATGAAAATGGCCAAAAAGAAAATACAAGAACAAACAAGGTATTATGGAAAACTGGTGCAGCAGGGCTTGTGTGGGAAGCTAGAAGATTCAATATGCTGCATCTAAGCAGCATTTCAGAAACCCACAGAATAAATATTTGGGGAACAAAAGAAATTTACATCTGCCTAACAATTCAGTTGTAAAGCAAACATATACGAGGTGCTAAAGATTGCAGTCACCAGAAAACATGTCTTTCAAAATTTGATACACTTTTTCATAATTTTTAGACAACACCTGATCATCGATCAGGTGTTGTCTATAAGCATTTAAAAGTGAAAAGATAAAAAGAAAGGTGTTGATGTTGCACAGTTTGTTCAGTGCAACTGGTATCAGTGTTAAAACTGTATAAGTTGGGCTCTAGTATTAAATCCCCAATCAAAATGCTTAAAAACAAAACACACACAGACACACAAAACTTGCTAATTGCATCAAAATGAAGTTTTAAAAACCTTTTCCACCTTTTTCAAACATCTACTGGTTTGGAATTTTCCTGTAAATTCTTCAACTAGCACCTCTCCTTCTGATAATACACATGTTGAATATGCATTGCATTGCTGGTCTCATAAGACTGCAATCTCATGTGTTTACACATTTTACAGTCTTGTGCAACGTAATTATAAGAATTAAATTTAAAACATCTTTACTAGAGCAATGCATGTGTCTTATAAGACTTGCAAACACTTGGTATTGGGAGGGGAAATGGAAAATTCTTCTAAATGAAAACACATCTGTGAAAAAAATGGATACATCAACAAACAACAAATTTTTTAAAAACATCTATAAAACATCCCTCCTCTTAAGTTCTTGATGTTGATCTTCAATTCGCCTTTGAGTCTGTTCTGATCCAGCTCATACCATCACACCATGAGCCACAAGTGTGAGCAACCTTGATTCATGTGAAAGGAAGAAAAAAGAAAACATCCGTACTGTAAAAATATTTTGATTCTGCCACCTGTGGTTTCTGTTGTGCATCACAAGTACAAAATGTGTTGCAGTGAGTAAGAATGTGGTTAGTTTTGCAAAAGAAGCACATGAGCTTGGGGAATTGTAAGTAAACCGAGGATAATTATTAAAGGCTTTGCTAAAAGAGAGACTGACTGAATAAATAGGCTCAGGCTACAACATTTCCTATAGATAATGAGAAATTTGTGTTTGAGAAATACAGAAAAAAGCTTTAATAAAAGCCTGAAAGTGAACAAAAACTCCAAATGTGTGAAAATAATGGCAAAAAAACAAAGTGAATTGAACTTCCTCCAGGTCCTTAATTAGGGGGAAATGACATCAGTGGTTATAGACGCTGCAGATGTATGTATACTGGTATAATAGTCATACCTAAAATACTTATATTTTTAATATATATAAGCAATCACATACCCTATTCTTATGTGTAGTGATTACTAAAAACCTATTTTTGGCATTTAAAAGCGACTGTAGTTAGAAGTGACAGTAATTGTAGAGTGGAAAAGAGATCCTGCACATGCTTGAAACTTACCGAGCTGGAGGTTTATAAAAGGCAACGATACACAAACAGAGCTAATAAATCTGATGAAGGACAGCATTTTCTGTCTTTGTGGATACACACACTTTTTAGTTCTGTATGTTCAGTTTTATGCACCTCCCCCACTGATGCTGGGCGCCAAGATTAACCTAAGACATTCTCTAATTAACCTTGTAAAATTCAAACTGATGGCCTTCAAAATAAATTGTATGAATAAAATATCCATATTACTACAATCCTTTCTTCCCTCCATACCTTTTAACCACATTCAGGTGAGATTGTAATTGCACACTGTAACACAAGCCTGCTACAGCATTAAAATACACTCACCGGCCACTGTGTCGGGTACCCCATGTCACCTGCTTCTTTATCGGTTTTCTGCATTTTATCGGGGGGGAAATCATATTTGATAACTCCAAAATCTTGTATTGTCCTACAATTGAACTGTAGGATTGAAATTTTGAAACAAAACTGAATTGTCAGAGGTCAGAGGATAATGGACAGGCTGCTTTGTGCCAATGAGGAAGTCAGATAACCACAGGTATGCAGAGAAGCGTCTCTAAGCACACAAAACACAGAACCCGGAGGCAGATGAGCTACAGCAGAAGAAGAACACACCAGGTGTCACTCCTGTCAGCTAAGAACAGGAAACTAAAACTTCACACGTGGCTTACCAAAACTGCGAAGCAGAAAACTGCAAACACACTGCCCAGTCAGAAGAGCCTTGATTTCTGTTGCGACGTTCGGATGATAGGCTCTCAATTTGGCATAAAAAACATGAACGCATGGGTCCATCCTGCCTTGTACCAGCAGTTCGGACTCAGTATCGACTGAGCATTGTTTAAACACCCCAGCTTGCCTGTATATCGTTACTGACCATGTCCATCCCTTTTATTACCAGTGTGTCCATCGTGCCTGTATAACACACGTCGCGAAACTCAATCATCTCAAACTGGTTTCTTGAACATGACAAGCTCGCTGTCAGCAGATCTCAATCTGTTTGGGATGTGGTGGAACAGGACATCGTCATCTTGGATTTCAGCCAATAAATCTGCTGCAGCTGTGATGTCATCATGTTAATGTGGACCAGAATCTCTGAGGAATGTTTCCAGCACCTTGTCAAATCCATGCCACAAAGACTTAGGGAAGTTCTTAAGGAAAAACTGTCTCCATTAGTGTAACTAATGAAGTGACTACCAAGTTTTTATATCTATCTATCTATAGCTATGCTTACATAAATATAAATATCGCACTTTCTTTGGCAATTACCACATGGGTGTTATCGCCTTCCTCCAGTCTCCATCTTGTTGCACTTCCACCAAAGTTACATAACCCTCCACAGGAAATATGGGTCGCACAGCAGGAACTAGTTCTTGTCAGGCAATCTTTTAACGACGAAGCCTAGCATCAGATTCCAAACATGATATGGCTTTTACTTTACTAATGGATGTATTTCTATTAAAACATGTTTTGCTGTGTGTACCTGATATTTCACACCGTTCTGTTCAGCAGATGAAAACAGAGGGCGGTGTGTTTGTTTCTTTTATTAAACTTGAAACTTGTTATTCCACTTCCTCACTTGCTTTCACTTTCACACAAGCCATGGGAGCTCCTCTCCTGCACTTTAATGCTCTTGTAATGTTTCTGAATTGATGTTGAGTTTCTCTGTTTGTTTTTTTTACCCATATGACAGCTAACATTTCAACAATCAATTCAGGATAAATGTTTAAATTAAAGCATTATTTTTATCAATCCCCTTATCACTTGCGGCACATAAAATTCTTACCAATCCGGGATCCACGTTGCCTACATTTGTGAGGGCTTAAAAGGCACAAAACCATACAGGTAAGTGTTTTATTTAGACAATGACAACATTTGGATATATCCACTCAAACTCTAGCCGCAGTAAATCTTGCTGCAACCGCAGCCAACCTGGAGCGTGCACACTTCTGCTGGCATGAACATTTCTCACTACACAGCGCACTGGGCCTTTGCTCTATAGGTCTGTCGGACTTTTACATCAAAATAATCAAAAAAAGTTTTGTGGGTGGGAAATAGACCAAAAAAAAACAAAAAAAACAAAAACACAGAGGCTGAATGTTGGTGGCAGAAGAATGTGTTGCATTCCCTTGAACAGCACAGCGGGCGTCTTATTTTATAAGAACAAACAAAAAATCCTCTTAACACAGTTCAAGTATGCACATATGCGAGGTGAAAATCATTCACAGACGTGTTACAAACTAAAAGCGACACTTATAGCAGCAAACTGAGAACAGCTTTCAGGAGGAGATACAAATTAAATGGAGCTAAGTGGTAGCAAGGAAAAGCCTCAATATTATTGATCTGCTAATGATTGACGTCTCCTGCACGTGAAATCTACAACCAATTCTGCGTCCTGATGACAGCATCAGCTGATCCAGCCCCCCGCCCCCTCTTCTTCAGGAGAGCTGGCGGGTGGGCGGGGGGGTACAACATGACGGATTTTTTACCTGAACAAAAAACGATTAAGACAGATTCACAGATCCACTTCCTGTAGACCTCAATTATGTTGTAAAGCAACAAAAAGGAGGATAAAAAAAAAAAAAAAGTAAATGGAAGTGAAATTTGATGAAGCGGGAATAAAGCCCACATTGCAGTGCTAAAAGCCAGCTAGGAGACCAGATGAAGGTAATCTGGATTGGAAACGCAAACTGAATCCAGAAATATGTAATTTTTTTCCTTTTTTTTGTTTTTAAACATCAAGTCTGATAAAGGTTACGTGGTCACTTCAGAGTCCTCGTCTCAGATCACTTTTTAAGTTAATCCCTGTGGGGTGCAGATAGGAGGCTACAGGTAAAGTCATTCGGGCGTCTCATTAAAATGAATTGCAGGTCGCCTCAAACACCCGTGCCTCCTCTGCGTGTCCGTTAACCCCCATCTTCTGACCCCTGCTGGTCAGCGCCCTCATTAGCATCGAGACTGTAACTGCAGCGTTATGTTGACGTGAGTTTTAGCCACCTCATGAGGTGTTTTATTATGTGCGTGTCTACATGTAGATGTATATAGAGCTACGAGAAGGGAGCAGGTCATTTAATGTCTTTTAAGGAGTTAATTCCTTAAACAAATCCTCTAGATTCATCGTCGTCGTCTGCTTTCCGCTCTTCTCCCCATCTATTCCTTCGCTTTATACTCCGTCTCCTCTCTCACGTAATTGAGTTCAAGAGCATGATCAGCCTTTACTTCCTCTCATTTTTCCATCTTTTCTCCTGTTCTGTTGCTAATGTATCCGTTTTAGCAACAGCTCAGGTGGAGAAAAAGAAAAAACAAAGATCCACATCTACTAATCGATGAACATTCCTGCCTCAAGACTGGCCAGACGGTCCCATCAGAATGTTAGTCAGTAGGTGGGAAGAGATGAGGCGGAGGGCTGCAGAGAGCCGGAGGAGTTTGAGCGTCTCATGTGAGGGAGGAGGTAGGTGTCCGAGCACAGCTGGTGAACGTCGTACCTATCCTCCTTGCGATAGGCCAGACAGCGGCGGATAAACGCCTGCAGAGCACAAAAGAGCACAAATTAAAATGATAGGAGACATATGCTACTCTACCTTTTGTTACTGTTTGCCACTAATTTAGATCCTATTTATGGAAAGGCAATATTATCAGCTGCTTCTCCAGTAAGTCTCTCACAGGTGAACTGCGGGTGGCTGGGTATTCTTATTCTGCTTTTAACATTTCTCCACCAGCTATGGGCTCTCATTTGAGTGTCACTCCAGCTTGCAGCAAATTTTCAGGCCAGAACACAGACTACTGTCAGCTACTTCAGCTCTGAAATGTGTAGTCGGAGTCTAGTGTAGGACGAGATCCTCTCTGGAGAAACAGCTGAATGATATCAGGGTAGGAAACAAGACATGATAAAGGAAGGGGCGTAGCTAGCAGCTAGCTAAAGAAATACTAAAATGAATCATGTGTGTCTGGCTGTCCCACCCAACTAAAGTCGAGGAATAGGAAACTACTGGTTGCAGCTGACTCAGATGAACGAACATGTGTCAACGTGTCGCTGGACTGCCAAACTAAATCTCTGTTAATTATTAACACATTAGTGTGCAGCTGTAGCCAAAACTGCAACACAAGTCTCACCCTGCTTACGCTTAAAAAAAGAAAAAATCATCTTGAAATGTGAGAAACTAAAACCAGTGAACTTTTCTGATTTCTTTCACACCACAGACAAATAGGTCATTACATTTGTGTTAAAATAATATAAAAGTTTATCTCTTCAAGTACACAAGGTTTGCCTCGATTTAATATCTCTAAATTTCGCCAGATGTGATTATTTACTGATGGACTGTTTCATGTCACTTTGGGTTTTACAGGATTTTGCATTACTGTCAAACAGCAGATCCATTTGTCAGGTATTGAATTACCTGGGCCCAAAACAGACGTCCCAGCATGGTTATTAAATCTATGGATATTCCTTTTAGTTGGGTGTAAAATATAGAAGATTTTATCCACAGCGCCCTCTATTAACTCACCATTAAGATGCTATGCGGTTAAAGGTCATTAGGAGATGCCATTTACAGGCTACTTTTCAGTCCCGAGTTTCAGCTTTATTGCATTAATGTTGAAATATTGCATCACTATGAACATAATGTTCACAAATTTGAGATATCGAGCAACAGGAGTAAAACTAAGCGCAAGCAGCATCCATTTTATAGCAGCTGTATCAATAAAGGTGACGTAAATGCCCTCGTGTGTGTGTAACCGTGTCTGTGTGTGCGTTACCTTTGCCTCTGTGCTGGCCTGTGGTTTCGCTGGGAACTGGACCTCTGTGGCTTTGAGGATGGTGTTTTCCTGGAGGATGTCCTGCTGTGACTGATTGTGACCAAACGGCTGTAAAAACAAAACACAAGATTCAAATTCAAAATGTTCATGTCACTTCATCTGACATTGGATGTTGTGGTGCATGGTGTTACGATGCGGCACCTTGCGTCCATAGAGGCACTGGAAGAAGATCACTCCCACAGACCAGACATCCACCTTGTTGGAGATCTTAGGTGGTTCCTTCCCCACCACAAAGCACTCTGGAGGAAGGTACCTAAATACAAGATTAAGCAAACAGATTAAAAAAAAAAAGGACATCAGATCAGAAATACATGACATTATCTTTAAAAAACTGAATTGAGCTGCTTCCATACGCGGGCAGGTCGGTAGAGGTGTGATTTCTCCTGGCACAATCTACACACTCAGACATACCACAACTACACACTTGCATACAGAGCACCAGCTGTTCGACAAGAAGCCAAAATTTGGGGCTTTGTGCATTTTTTTTGTGCTGCAAATTTATTTATAAATAAAACTATACACTCTGACTTACAGAGGACTAAAAGCGCTAAAATGAATTTTCAATTTGTCTCATTAATCTCGACCAAACCAATTTGCTCAGGAAGACAAAACAGTAAAATCAATAAGACATCACTAGTCAGTTAGAACATAGGATAATTATATAACCATTCACTGAGTGGTGAGGGTCAACAGGGGTTTTGAAAATTGTGTGCATGGAGCAGGCTTTTCTTAGTGGGTACGATGCATTCTGATCACTCGGTCAGTTAATAGCTGGCTTTCGCAATGCATTCTGGGATACCTGATGGTCCACATCACCACTCCCATCAGTCCATTATTTGAGACATATGCAAGGTAACCAATCAGACGTTGACGAGCTGTAGCGACAGTTTAAACGATTTCATGCTGCACTGCAGCACACGAACCATCAAATAATTACAGTGAAATACTTCAATGTTTTTAGATAATAAACAAATACTTTCAATAATTATTGATAAATTTATTTATGATCTATTTATTTCCTTACTTTCAATTGAAATTCATTTCTGACAAATTTACATAAATAAATACATCTGTGAATAATTATTTCGGCACTTTTAGCCCTCCACTGTTTCCTTCTATGCAATAGCATGCTGCATGTGACATCTTTGTTATTGTTCTTCTCATGTGGGTAAGTTCAGGACTGTAATCTGTGCAGATCCATACTTGACTCTATACCTACCATATTTCAGTCACAATTCACCGTACAGCTTATTAGTAGCGCAGAGACACAATTTATACACGACATACGCCCACAGATTTAGTGCGCTGTCTCTTTCAGGTAATCTGCAATCATGGGTTTAACCTGTCTGTCAGTCTGGGAAGAGTATTAGTGTGTGTGTGTGTGTGTGTGTGTATATGTGTTACCAGTAGGTGCCCGCTCCCTGTGATGTGGTGTTGTGTGGCAGAGTGTGTGTGTGTGTGTATATGTGTTACCAGTAGGTGCCCGCTCCCTGTGATGTGAGATCCATGCCGTCTACACCATAATTGTCATCGTCCATTATCTTGGACAGGCCAAAGTCTGTGATTTTGATTTCTCCACATGCTGTACCATCCACCAGCAAGATGTTACCTAATTGCCACAAACGCAGGAGATTCAGTAAGTTTTTAACAATCAGATATCCTGCTTTAACAATGAAACACTAAAAATCGTTAGAGGAACAACAATTGACTTTGATTTCATGTCAAACAGGAGACTAACCAGGTTTCAGGTCGTAGTGGATGATGGGGGGTTTGATTTCATTGAGGTAGCGCAACGCGCTGACAATTTGCATGACAATGGAGCGTGCCTCTTTCTCTGACATTAGCTTGTTTTGTTTCAGGTAGAAGTCCAGGTCATTTCCTTCACAGAACTCCAACACCGTGCAGAACCTAACAAAGACACATGCACATGGTTACATACCGAGGAAAACAAACAAAAAAAACAAAAAAAAAAAAAACGATGAACAAACAAGACGAGAACAGTCTTTGCAACTTCAGCTTGTCATCAGTTTAGTGATCCTTAAGTAGCTAGATACACTGATTAACCAGTATACCTTTCTCTCAGGAGATGGAAAGCCTAGAGGCTAAGAAGAGACATTTCCTTCCCCCATATGTAGGTCAGAGGTCAGGGTCAGGACTTTGTGCTATTTAATGAGACCGATCTCAGTTTCCAGCCATGTAAGCGAGCTGCTTAGTTATCCAAGGAACACTTTGCGAAGTCGGTACAATATGAGCAAGAGTAACCTCAGAAATATTTAAACTGTCTTTCTGGACAAACATAATGCCCTCATTTAGGTATGTGAGACTGGCTGCCACTTCCTTTAAGCACCCTCCGAGTCTGGGTGACTACAGCTCATGTGCTGAGTTAACACCCACAGACAGAAGTTAAACCTTCAAAAAATAACATCCATTGTCAGAGCACGTTAACACTGAATCATACATTCCACTGTGATTTTCTAATCTGATACCACCCTGAACTGGAGCCTCGAGGCACAACACAAACAATTCATGCATTATTTGAATATTTACTGGGTTTGGTCTTTGAGAAGCTTCAACAATAACTAGTGTGCACCATGCTGGTTTACAGCCATTAGAAAAAAAGGTTTTTAACACAGTGCTAAGAGAGGCGCATCCTGAGGATATGTGAACCCAGCAGGGCAGCAGCTGGCAGATGTCACAGGTCACTCACGTGTCAGTATCCAGGGAAAAATAGTCATACAGTTTGACTATTCTGGGATGGTCCAGCTGCTTGTGTATCCGGTACTCCCTGCATGCATGCCTAGAAGGGAAAATGTGTCAAAACAGCATGTGTAAATAGGGAAACATGTTGTCTTTGTGGACCTCAATTATTTTGTGTCTGTGGATGAGACCTACTTGTGGTAGTTCTCCTTTTTCTCCTCTCTCCAGTTCTTGTTGAGCTGGTGGATTTTAACAGCAGCATAGCGCTGCTCAAACAGGTCAAAGGCCTGCACGTGAAAGGAAAGCACACTCAGACATTTTGTCTGTAAACATACATATGCCCAAAGAGAAAACAGGAAAAGCGCAGTCCTTCCACAAAGACAATACCTTATAGACTTCACTGAAGCCGCCCCTGCCCAGCAGGTGCAACAGAAGGTACCTCTCATTCAGGGTGGGATGGTCTTTAAATCTGAGTGAGAAAGATGCTTAGTGAGCAAAAAAAATTAACACAGCATAAAAAAAATACTAACCGTTCATACAATCAGGATGTGTGAAGTTTCTATTATATCATCTGCCTTGTGATACAGCAAGTTTCGGTGCCAATGAATGAGGAATTAACCTAATGAGCACACAGCTGCTCAAGGCAATCACCAACTTCTTTGTGATTTATATTCATTATGTGACCACTTGATGATTTTATTACACATTAATTTTGTTTTCATTCATCGGCTCTACTAAATAACCACTGTGGAAAATAATACTAACGCTCATCCACAGTCACGTCTTAACTGTCAGTAAACAAGATCCTTCAGCGGGGTTGCCGAGTACACTTACGCTGAGCTATCCTCGTTGTTTATCCTCTTCAGCTCTCTGATATGAAGGTTCCTCACCCTCTCCAACCGCTCCAGCTCTGCTTGGATCTCTGCCTCCTCCTGGACAACCATGAAATTCAAACATTTTACAGTTTAAAAGCGTTTCACTCATAGTTATGGTCAAATTCTGCTTTCAGCAGAATTTTAACAATGTTTTCACAAACAGTTGGTTTATTAGCTGATGCTTTTTTTCCTTTTTTTTTTTAAAACACTCACCTTCTTCAGATGTCCAAGGCGGAGCTTAAAGATTTCCTCCTGCTCGTGGTACTCAGCGAGGGTCAGTCTGCCAAAACACAGAGAAATCGAATTTTCCTAATTCCAAATGACACCACTGCTAACCACGGCTTTCAGTAACTTTAAAAAAATAAATATTCAAAAGTGAAAGTTAAAACTACCCATAGAAAACAATGAAGAGAAGTTTAGTATCATTCTCACAGACAGCATATACTTATTTCATTGTACTCACAGCTGGGGCAAGGAGGGTTTCAGGAAGGGGTCAGAATCGTTGCCGTTAACCACCTTCGTTTTGCGCTGCTTGGGCTCAGATGCGGAGGCCACAGAGAGGGAGGGAGCTGCAGGGTTTGGAGGCTTCCTCTTTGCCAGCAGCTTCCTTTGGCGCTCTATGTCCTCTCTCTGCTGGTTGATGCCCTCCTGCTGCCTGTGTAGAAAGAAAGGCACAAGCAAGAAATGGATCATACGGCAAACACTAAGGCTGGATATAGACAACTCATCGCTGTTTATATTCTTGGCTGTGAAGTGAAGCTTGCACAGAAAAATCACTTGTGGAAAAATCCAAACACAGTCAACTATAAATAATAGTTGACTGTGTTTGATTTAAAAACAAAACAAAAAACAACACATCACTTGATCAGGTTCTGGAATGCGTATCCGTCAGTCCACTGCTCCGTGTAGGATGCTCCGTGTCTGACGGTGGTGAAGTGGCCGAGACGGAGGCGATCCTGCATGCTCTTCTCGCGACATGACTGCTTCTCCTGAGTGCTCTGTGGGCAAAAACAAAAAACAGAACAAAAACAGGCAGGCACACAGTTAGAACAATGGCTCTGTTGTTGAAGTATCTTAGCTGAGGCTTGATACTGTTTTCAATTCAAGCTAAGGACTCTAGCAAAATATTCCAGTGATGAACCCTGATCAATTACCATGCAGACTAAAAGCAACGTTTAAATATTATGAAACAACACAACTCTGAACTAAGAGAGGTTGTTTAAACACCAAGTCCTTCCACCACTGTGATACTACATTTATCTCAGTGGAATCCGAATGAGAACAAGTGGCTGGTGAAGATGTTCAAAAACCTACCAACCGAAACATGCTTTTCTTTCTCTCAGCAGCTGTACAACCACAGCAAAGCTAAAACACCAGAGAACACTGGACTAAGAAATGTATTTTTCTTTAATGTCGTCACCTTTGCAAACAATAAGCTTCACGTTTACTCAGTAAACATTAGCTAATACATGGTAACACACTCCTGCATCATCTACTCTTTCACATGTTAAAGAGAAACGATCAGCTTTAAATGTAGCATGTTGTTTTTTAGCCAAATGTATGCATGTGTATGAAAACACACCTTTTCTATGAGCAGCTTCTTGCTCATGGTGATGCACTTGTTGAGTCTCTCCTTGTATTTCTCCAGGAGTTTTTGCTGTTCATCAATCTGCCGTCGCAGGTCACAGTTAGCCTGTTAAAAAACAAAACCAAGAGGAACACAATGAAAGACTGTTTACGTGTAATATAAACCTAGTGTGATTTTGAAAATCCACTACAATCATGCCTACTTGCCAATCAATCAACTGGACATGGCAACAAAAACCTTGACATATGGTCTAGATTATTTAAAATGATGCTAGCCAGCCAGACCAACAAGTTTAGTTTGGATCCATCATCATGTAAACACTCAGTCAACATAAATGTTTTACAAGTCAGAGCCAGGCACTAAAGGCACTTCCTCTCCTTTGAAAGTAACCCTGAAGATTAAAGCATATTGGCCAACTGACTGATATGGAGACTACAGCCCCATGCGATCTGAACAGCCATCCATCCTTCATCAACTGCTGATCAACACGGAGATCTAACTCACCCTGAGCAGGTCATCTATTCGCCCTTCTTTCTTTTCCAGGTCCAAACTTTTGTTGCTCTCCAGGGCAGCAAGTTTTAGGCCCGTCAGTTCAGTCTAAAAAAAGCCAAATAAACAGGCACCAGTAAGAGACGACGACTGCCTGAATAAAAATTCAAAAAGAAGCAGAAGAAGAAGAAGGAAAAAAGCCTCATCATGTCAGTGTGTAATTCTTACCTGGACACATTTGCTTGAGGAAGCTTTGAGATTGTGCTCTCCAAAGCACAGACTAGTAGGTGAGGAGCTATTCTGTCGGATCTACGCACAAAAAAGTTTTGTTATAAATCTTAAATTTACAGACGTTTACTTGTACACAATGCCAATAATCGATCGAG
Source organism: Haplochromis burtoni (assembly GCF_018398535.1). Lineage (NCBI taxonomy): Eukaryota > Metazoa > Chordata > Actinopteri > Cichliformes > Cichlidae > Haplochromis > Haplochromis burtoni. The sequence continues at coordinate 294,035 of NW_024582723.1, forward strand.
TAAGTCTGATCCCTGAGCAAGACTTTTAGAGGACACATGCTTATTTGCAGCAATTTTTCTTAAAGTGTACTAGAGTAGCTTTGGAGAATTCACAGTGCTAAATAATCCTTATTTGGCTGACACTCGACTTTGGTGAAGCCCCAGTTCATCCCTCAAATACTCACGATGGAGCCTGGGGCAGAGTGTGAGTTCTGCGGAGAGCGGCGAACTGATGGGAGACCTCTGACTGGACTGGAACCATTTCCACCCTGGAACTTTGAACAGAGGATAAACTTAAGACTTAAGAAAGAGGTTCGAAATGATAAGAAGAAAGAGCAGTTTTTGTAATACTCACATCAAAATAGTCACTGATCTTGGGCCCACGTGTCGAGGTCTTTCCTGCAAAAACAGAACAAAACAGTTCAAATTCAATGTCAGCCTTCAATAACCCCCCCGAATCATGCTGCTTTAACGCAGACATCCACCATACCTTGACTACTCTCTGAATAGGTATCAGCTTTCCTTTTTCTCCCTCTGGACGACTCAGAGTGCTTCTTCTCCGGAGTCTGTAAATAGATATGAAACAAAAAAGAAAAGCATGAATCCCCTGTGTTTTATCTAACAAGGCAGGATCTTGTGGTGGTGTTCAGCAGGAAAGAGCAGCAGGAAGGAAGAGTACATACTGAGTAGGCAGGAGAGCTCCCTCTTTTCAAATCAGAGTTCTAGAAAGAGAAAAGAGGGAGAGGTGGAGGTAGCAGGAGAGGCAGAAAAGAAAGAGTGGGCAGTGCAAGGAAAACACTGACAATATGGCTATGCTTATAAGCACATATTACTGTGCATCTCTTTATTAAGTGGTGTAATATGCTCTGACTGTATGTGAGTTTCACCTCTGACTCTTTGTCACTAGATGATCCCAGACTTCCATAGCTGTGATTAGAGGATTCATTAGCCAGACCCTATTCAGAGCAAGAATTCAAACACAGAGAACAAGAGAACAGTCAGCACAAGTCAGCTATTCAAGTTCTATAATGATCACTAAAGGTAAACAGCAGTAAAACAAAAGCTGAAGGCAGGCGACGCGGCTGGCTCATCTGACAGGAATCTAGTCTCTGCAGTCCTAAGGTGTGTCACTTGGATCTCTTCCAAATCATGAACATTTCCAGGAACTATGACCTCCTTTTTAGGAAAACAGGAACTTTTTCGCCTGCTTTTCCACTAGCAGGAACACGTGTTTGATTTTTACTTCTGGGATTGTGACGTAGCGCTTTTTGGCAACTTCTGATCATGGTGGGAGTTAGCCATTGCTGCTTTAACTTCCGTAAAGCATATTTTCTACAGCTAGCAAGTACCAATTGTCAACTAGATTGGATTGGCAGTTTTTTTCCCCTTACACACTCAAGCTAATTTCTCATGTAGCTCCTACAGTAGGGAAAAACAAAGGCATTTACAGCTCTGTAACGAGTCAAGAAACAAAGACACACAAAGGGAAATTTTCTGAAGAAATTTTTGTGCACTAGCTAACTGTTTTTGAGCGAGACATATGAAAATGGAGGCTTTATTTATTTATCTCTTCTTCTGTACTGTGTTACCTTAGCACCGCCGCTCATGCTCCCAGTGCTGCCTCCCGTGTTGCCGCTGACAGCTCCTGTAAACCTGGCCTCCAGCAGCTCCTGTCTCCTGGGGTCCAGGCTGTGCAGCTCCTCCATTGGGCCTGGAATGACGACAAAAGCACAATACAGTGAGACGCTTATATTATCACCCATAATCATGCTATACAGAATTAGAGCAGAACACACTGCTGTGAAAAAAAAAAGAATAAAAATACCCAAAAGGAATAAAAACGAGCGCAGGAAAATACATAAGCCGACAGTATCAGGGATGGGATGAGGAAAAATTAGAAGGAGAATAAAAATAGAAAAATGCATTTCATTCGACTGGGAAGGAGGCAGCCCTTCAAAAGACGTGTTTGCAATATATATGCTGGAAATTACAGCAGCTGAGTGACACTGTAAGTACAAACAGAAAGCATGGAGGTCATTTTACACCTAGAGAAATGGGACGAGAACAGACCGCGCTGGCTTGAGTCTGCCAACACAAAAATTGTCAGCTGGCCCATCTACAGTATTGTTTCTTTAAAAGTTAGCCTGTCACACATCCTCACTGCACTGTCCTCAAGCAGTTTAACATTTCAGGATTTCAGTACTTCTGAACATTTGCAGATGGAGGAAAAATAACAAGTTGCTACATCACTCAAAAAAGAAGCAGACGGCAGCAGTGTGTCTAATTGAAATGCTACACGTGTGCATCAGTTCTCCTCACCCTGTTGAGTATATATATATATATATATATATATATACACACACACATATATCTCACACACGCTCAGTCAGACTGGGCCTAGAACAACCAGTTTCCCAAGTGAGAGGAAGGCAGGTCTACATACTCCCTGCTGTATGCTGCAAGTGTTTGTTTCCTTATTGGACATTTCCTGGCTGTCATCTTTACACAGCTTCTGGCACAGGGGCAAGCCTTAAAAGGCATAATGGACATTATGAAACCTTTGTGCAGTCAAACTGGGAGCACAACAAAATATCAATAGTATGTAGGGTTATTTTAGGACAGACAACATTTGGGTTAAGTGATCTATAAAGCTAGACCTTCGTGTTGGGAGAATTATTTTGTCTATTTGGACATTATTGTTATGGGTCTTGCGTAAAAAAAATATTTTAATAAAAAAAATAGTCTTGAGCACGTATCCTATATCGGTATGGTACCTATTACGCATATTTTGATACGCATATTCGGACTAACTTCGTAATATCGTCGCTGTCTCAGTAATTTTCCTCTGCCCTATAACGAATGGCCTTAGCTGGAAGAGTCTAAACGACTGCTGATATTTGCCCAGTTTTGTCACATTACATCCAGCAACTTCGAGTCACAAGTAAATAACATCACGTCAACAACATAGTAAAAGACGTGGAACAACAAATGCGCCCAAACTGGTTAAAAAAGTGCAACCCACGGCCTGTTTGGCAGTTCAAAGTAGCGGGGTCATGCATTACAGCGCATTAATGGATGCATGCATAGCTGCGTTGTTTAATATTCCACTAGAAGCTGTTGACAGGATGTTACAAACTGCTACAAAAACACTGTTTTCGGATCGACGGCGATCGAGTGACAAGAGATCACGAAACATGACAGCGAAACAAAACGAAACAACAAGCTAGCACTGCCTTTGTGCAAACACGATAGCCCGTTGCTACTTAGACTGGCCATCAACTGAACTGACAGCTGACATTTGGCTTCCAATTCACGGCATCACTGAACTTGACATCCATTTTTTTTTACTTGAACAAACGCTAGCTCGACACGGCCAAAATAATCCACTTCTCGGGGGGGAAAGAACGCACTTTGGGGAGAATGCGAGCGGGTCGTGCACTTGGGTGAGCTGGTGTACCTTCCTTGCTCTTTGCGGTCGCCGTTATTTGTGGTTGAGAAATCGTTGGGGACGAGGAGAGCTGCGACCAAGATGGCGTCGCCTCCAAACTTCCACCACCACTTCCACTGTTACTTTGGACACTCATGAAGCCACTTTACCGCCGTGAGGAGCCAGCGTACACACTGCCGTTCGCGGAAATCCCGAACTCGCGTTCATGGTTCTTGACACCTGCCGTCGCCAAACGGGCCGGTAAACGTGAGTAACTCCGTGGCTGTCGGAGTCGCTAGACGTCTCGCATTTTGTGCTCCGTGCGGGTCCTGCGGAGGAGCGGCTTCTTTCGAGACTCGTTGAAACCGATCCAACGTAACCTTTGCATGATGACCGCACGCGCGCCTGTCAGCATCCAGTTCGCGAGCGGAGCTTTGATTCTGGTAGGCGAGGCTATCGCGAGGCTCGCGCGCGCCTAGCTGCGCGGTGGGGGGATGGCGTGACACCGAAACAGACACTGATCTGGGATCATTTTACCCTCCTCCAAAGTAGCCCGAGGTTCACCAGAAGGCGCTGCTCAGCGTCGACCTGAGAACAGCTCCTTGTTTTGGTGAAAACAACAAGCACCCAAAAAAAATGGCCGAAAGTTCGTGTCTGCTTAGATAGAAGGAAGGGAAAGATAAACGCGCAGTAGCCTTTATGTACACACACATAGTCATACAAACTGACTTTATGTTCGTAGATATGCGCACTACTGTAAGTAGTACGTACAGTGTGCCAGTTTAATTTGGCAGCAGGGAGTGAGCGTGTGGGTCTGTGTGATGACTGAGTAAATGTGTTACAGTAGGCAGGGCTGTGGTCTTGATATACTGTTGTTTCAGTCTTGAACTAAAAGTTGCGGGGAGGAGGAGGGAAGGAAGGTATGGGGGGGTGCAGGTGGTGGGAGGATAGTGATGTGGTCTGGGCTATAAGGTCTTTTGTTCCAAAATTGGTGCAGTGCATCAAAATGCCTTTGCTGTGTTGTAAGGCAGCACACACACACACAAAACTCTCTAACATTTAACTGTCTGGCCTACATCTCCCTCGGATTCCTGTCTAATACATTTATGTAACCTCGACATGTGCAGCTGGGAGTCAACGACTGTGCGGGGAAGCTTCCTAATCCCTAATATTTTTAGTGTTTTTAATCTTACGGGTTCAGATAAACATTCAAAGTGATAGTAAACACACCGCAAAACGGATTTTGTGTCTGTCAAACCCAGCTTCCCCTTGCAGTCATATTGCATCAGGCAACAGACGGAGCCACAAATGATCATACTGCACCTCATATGCACCTGCCCATGGTAACCTGATTTTTTTTTTTTGTCACATGGTTTCCATGGTAACAGAGCAATCGTCTTGACAGGCAATCAGGAGGTTGTATAAGCAGTGTACTACATTACGCTACACTATGTATGTACACACACACACACACACACACACACACACACACACACACACACACACACACACACAGAGTCACTCAGCCGTTATGATGTAATTCCAGGTATGAAACTGGAGTTGTGTTATGAGGAAAGGGCTGACGGCAAGCTGATATTCAAGAAGCAGCCACGACATTCCAGGAGCATCAAATGCCTGATGGAAAACCGGGAGTGTTGGCTGACATTTTACAAACTGCCTCCGGCTTGCCTATACTGCACACAGCTAAGGCCTGCAACAATAATGGCCTTTCAGAAAATAATAAAAGTTTGACAAAGCAGAGGAAGTGAAGCGGAAAAGAAGTAGCCGCACAGTTGCAAAGGTATGACTTTTTATAACAGCTCTGGCATCCAACAGTCCAACTGTTAAAAATAAAAAAATATAAAACAAACAATTTTCTGTTTAAAGTATTTCAATTATTTTCAAGCATAGAAAAACTCGATCAATTATAAGAAAATAAAGAAACATTTAAAATACCTTGATACACGTTCAAAGTCCAGATAAAAGTAAGACAATTTAGGATGCAGTCCATGCCAACATCCTTCTTTCCTTATATCATTTTATGATATATGAATCAATCCACTAATAAAAAAGCAGGTAGACTTGGAATAAAAATTAATGTACCTATGTAGTTTAAAAAATATTGAAATATAGTATTAGTAAATATATGCATCTGCAGTTATGTAGCATACTGTAGGCGACTACTCAATAAGGCTAAAAGTAGTAACAAATATGCTCATCAGAATATTTACAAGACAATCAAGAATCCTTCTGAAAAGGGAAAAACTTTCAAATCTCGCATCGTATGAAGATGACCATACCTCATGGACTAAAATGATTAGTTTAACTACAGATTCAAGAGACATTAGAAATAGTAAAAAAGTAATAGTAGAATCATATGAATAAAGTTTACTCTATAATACAATCTCAAATGAACAACATCACACAACATTATTATAACGAGTTATTATTTATTTAACATTAAATAAGCCAAAATGCAGTGTGTGGAAAAACTAAGCACACCCTTACTGCTTTTAGGAATTAAAAGGGGTAAGTAGCAGCTAAGTGCTGCTAATCAAATGTACTTGATTCCTCAGAAAGTGCTGGCACCTCTGTAGAAAACACCTCATACCAACTGTGATGCACGGTGGAGGAGGGGTGATGATTTGGGCTTTACATCATGAGCTCATCTGTATACCAAAGTATTCTAGAGTCAGATGTGTGGCCTTATGTCCGACATCTAAAGCTTAGCCAAAACTGGGTCACGCAGCAGGACAATGATCCCAAGTATAGCAGCAAATCTACCACAGAACCACCGAAGAAAGAAAAGAATTAAGGTGTAGCAATGGCCCAGTCGAAGTGCAGACCTCAGCCTGATTGAAATGTTGTGGCGGGACTCTGAGGTGTGCATAAATGACTGCTTGAAAACTTTACTGAGCTGAAGTAATGATTTAAAAAAAGAGTGAAGCAAAGTTCCTCTACAGTGATGTGAAAAACTGATAAAATAATATGGAATACGATTACTTTGGGTTATTAAGTTATTGGTAGTGTTGTTATACAAGTTACTGAATCACAGGCTGTTATAGTTTTTCATGCACTGCTTCTGCATTTAGCTTTTTGTTAAATAATAATAGTAATAATAACGACACAGTATAATATGTCATTATTACCTAACCATACTGACCTAACTTTAAGACCTAGCAAGGACTGAATATGTCTCGATCAGTAAAGAATAGTTTATCAGTTAGTTTTTTCCCTCCCTTAACAACAATCTGGTCTATTTTAGGCCACAGGCTTATTATAATGTTCTGGTTTGTTGCATAAAACACTACAAAGCATGTGAAGATTAACAGGTTGTTAACATGAATTTCACATATCCTAAACGTATTAATGAAAATGGAAAATACTTCCATGCACAAGGGTTCCTGTTTGTGAAAAGGGAGCTGCGTTTTAATGCAAGTGCACATATTTCTTGGTGAAAAGTGGGTTTTTAAAAATGTTTTATTTTGAAACTGATGGGAATGTGCGCTAAAAAAAGCTGTGTTTTAAAATGCAAGACATAAGAAGCAGCAGGGAAATGTAATCAGTGTTTTGTGAATTGCAAAATTTACTGTTAAATGTTAATCATTGTAGGAATAGGACACAGTTGGACGTCATAGTTTAATGCCATGACAGTTACATGAATGTCAGAGGAAGTCGTGGACATGCAACCGTTTCTTCAGAAAACAGAATTTTACTGCATTTAAGGCGATAACAATGGAAATATTACAGTTTGAATGCTTGTTCCTTAGAAAGAATTGTAAATGCTAAAATCTAAATGTACAAATTGATGAGTTTGTATTTTTAAGGATACAAATACATTCCTATAGAGACATTGGGCAGGAGTACATATAATCCACAAAGGTTAAGTCTATACTTCCGCCAGTGAAACCTTAAGAAAATATGCTCTTCCTGTGATTAAGGGGGGCCTGCCTTGCCTTTTCATACATGCTGACGTAGGATCTGAGGAGGTCTTCGATCGTGTGGGCCTGAAAAAGAAAAGAATGATTCTTTTTGTGCAAATCTTTCACGTCATATTTTATTCTCCTTAACATTTATTGGCATTCATTCTAAAGGAAATTCTGTGTTTTGTCATGCATCAAAATACATTCAAAGCCCGTCACTCACATTTGGGGTTTCACAGACAAAGGTGACGCCCCTGAACATGGTGCCGATGGTCATCTGGAAGGAGTTGCCTTTGCTGAAATATTCTGTGATGCGGCTGAACTCGTGCATTATCAGTGTATCCTAAAAGAGTTTCAAGTAATGCAATGTTATTTGCAAATAAGCACAAATGACCTTAGGCTACTGTAAAAATATAAATATATTGAGCTTTTTATTGAACATACCTTTGTTTCTGGGTCTACTAAGCGAACCCCTTGCTTATTGATGCCGATCAGAAGTATAGCTGGGTAGCTAGATTCACATGTTTGCTGCAAATGAAACAACGTAACATCAGTTTCCTCAAATTCTTGCGGGCCAGTGTGTCTGTCACTTACTCCAGCTAACTCACTTTAACTTCAAAGAAGGTACAGCCAAAGGTTGGCCAACTTGAAATGATTTTTAGGAAGTCGATTTTGGCTTCGTCCACTGTGATGCCACTCTGCTGCTTGTATGAGGAGATGATGTGCTGCAAGAAAAACAATAAAGCATAAAATAGCCTTACACCGGAGCTCCAATCCCATCTTCTGAGACATGAAATAGACCATTTGGGGGGTGCTTCTGTACAATTTGTTCTTTACCTTCTTCCATTCATCAGGGGACATGATCTTTTGCTGGTCAGCAGGAACCAGGTCCTTCAACATTTTGGGGATCATGACAAACTGTGACATGTCTGATTCTACTTTGACTCTGAATAGGAGCCCACCCAGAGTAATCATGTCTTCTTTGGTGCAGTCGTGGTATCCCCGCAGGTACTTCGATCGTTCCTGCAAAGAAGCAAATTCGAGGTAAGATATCATGACAATTATTCATCTTAAACATGAAAAGAATCTCAGTGAATAAAGAGAGTGGTTGTAATATAGATACCTGTGGGAAATGGAAAGTGAGATCTGCTTTCACATCTTTCCCCGGGTTCACATTGAACCAGAGCTTCCTCTTAAAGAGCACCAAGGAAGGTAAATTGGTCTGAGTGACTAAAAAAAGTGAGATTTACACTGATTAGATCTGTCAAGGCAAAGACATGCATAAAAAAAAAAGTGACCGCAGTTGGTTTACTCCATTACCTTCTTTCCCCTTTTTTCTTTTTTTGGGGACGTCTGAGGTTATCTTTAGACTGTCAAAGAAATATTTATCCTCCTCCATGCTCACCGTCTAAGAATTGAAACCAAAAAAGCTTCGTCACATAAAGGAAAAAGATGTATTTGTTACATATGGACTGTATTGTGATATTGTGCATAGCATTTTTGTCTTTTCTATCAGATCACTGTACAAGCTAATGTCTGATCGAAAACACTGAACTGACAGTGTTAGGCAACACCACCTTGGTTAGTGTTTTCAGGTACAGGCCGTATCCTTCAGGTGAGTACAGAATGAGCTGAGAGGCGATGCTGATGCACATGTCTCCAATTGTGGTTGTTGATGTCACCTCGACTATCTGCGCCACAGCAAGGACAAGAAATCATGATAACATTAAATCGACATTTAATGGCAAAACTGATTCTTAATCTCTCTCTTATGGTTAATACAACTCCAATGCCAAGAAACCTGTGACACTATGTTAAATGTGTCACAGCATTGATGAGCCAAATGTTTTTAATTTGTAAAAGGTCTGGACATCAGGTAGTTCAGCACCTGGACTCCTCTACTACTAAGCAATCCTGTTGCAAAAGCTTCAGTATGCAATTTTACATTGTCTTGCCGAAATATGCACAGACTTCCTTGGACGACACGTCATCTGGATGGGAGCATATGTTGCTCTAAAACCTGCATTGGTCGTTTCTTTTCAGATATGCAAGCTGCCAATTCCCTGTGGCATCAGAGATCCAGGCTTTTTTTTTTTGCCTTAGTCCATTTTAAGAGAGCTTTATCCCAAAGAAAAAGAAGGCAGCATATCTGGAACATGGGATATTTGGTCTTCCCAGTTTTACATTCAGGAATAATATTCTGAAAATTTCCCACAATTTGCAAATGCAATGTTTTGCAGATGGTGAACCTCTCAGCTTTACTTCTGAGAAGCTCCGCCCCTCTAAGATGTTCATTTTATACCCAGTCATGTTATTGATCTATTGCCACATAACCTAAACAGTGCAATAATATTCCTGCAAAGGTTTCTTTTTAGGTTTTCTAGCCTTTGCCAAATTTTTTGAGCTATGTTGCGTCGATCCAAATCAAAATGACTGAATATATTTCATCAAATAGCAAAATTTAACCCTTTCATGCAGAATTATGACAACCTCGATCAGGATTTTTTATTCATCTTTAGGCTTGAAAAGATGAATAACAATGCTTAAGAAAAAATCATGATCAAGGTTGTCATAATTCATGCATGAAAGGGTTAAATAACAATAATTACAATGAAACACATCATACATCTATAGTAATATTAAACGACCAGTAGGTGGCAGGGTATGGACACATCAGTGTGCAATGTAGTGGTTTATGTGCAAGTATATCATCAACACTGACACAAACTCAAGAAAACAGCATTTGGATAGTTGTCCACTGTAGTGACCACTATGCGTCAAAGGGGTAAACATTCAAGTTTAAACATTCAACATGATTTCATGTTCTATTGTGAAAAAAATAGGGATTTATGAGTTGTGCAAATGATTGCATTTTTTTAAAATGATCATTAAATCCAAAAATTGATCGAATGCAGGTTCTTACATCAGTTGTATCATCTGGGAAGTGGACTTTCTGGAAGATCTTAGGGCTGTTCTGTTGGATAGCGTCCACTTCTACGAAATGGGGAGGAAGATTCCTGGGCTTCTTACTGAGTATACAAAACAAATGAAGTTACACACACAAAAATATATTTATGTGGAATTTCAGATCACTAAGTTACAATACCGGTGTTATCTTGTGGATATGTTTTTAAAAAAAAAAAAAAATTAAACTCACTAAACTCAGCTGATAAACTTTTTTGTGGTTTCTAAAGTGTGCGTCTGACAAATCAGTGCATTGTGGTAATTTTGGGGGTCAGCATTTACCAGAGAGTAGATTCTGTCAGTTAGATTTTCATCACAATTTAATACCAGTTTTAAAGCAATGCTATTTCTAAAATACGGACAACCACATTTTGAAGTATCAAAATAGTCAGTAATTCTAATCTTCTCAGGATTTTTGTTTCTAAATAGTGTTCGTATCGCCAGGCTGACCTGCAGATCTCCTGCAGCCTCTCCAGGCAAAGAGCAGCCAGTGGGTATCTGGGCCGCGACTCCAGGAAGCACTGTGTGTGTTTCAATAAATCCCAGCTGGGCGGGAACAAGCCTGAACACAGCCACATCAGCTGCCACCCACGCTCCATACTCAAACTGAAGTGAGGGGAAGAAAGAGAAAACGATATGATGGAAATGGATTTTTTGTGATTATTGTTTTGGTGTCTTTCCGACACAGTGAAGCACACTGGAGAACCTGTTGCTGTTGGCGGTCATCTGTCTCATGATCTGGCAGTAAATTTCATCGCGCAGTTCTTCATGCTTTGTGGCTGGACCAAAGATCTGGTCGGTCAACTCTACGGGACTGCGGACATGTTTGATGGGGTAGTCGCCCATGTACTTCAGGATGGGTAGAGGCTAACGTTAAGGACTCAAACGACATTAAAATTAGACATGGCTCTTTCCTCTTTAGATTACAGACAAACTGCTGAAGAATTTGGTACCATACTTTCAAATATCTGCCTATGTGAACCAACAGTATGGATGCTAGTTAAACTGTGGTTTAGTAATAAGAAAACATCTCAGGAATCCTTAAATGCAGGTACCAGTTCATGTGTTTTTTAAAAGGATATCAGTGAAGGCACTGCAGGCCAGGTTGCTGAGCTCAGAGTTGTTGACCAGCACCTTCAGGAGTGGTTGCTTGAGAGGCTCTCTGGAAATGACCCACAGTTTCTCCCTGTTGCCTCCTTTGTATCCTTGCCGACCGCCACTCACAGATCTGCGAGGGACAAAGAGCTTAAATATCGTCTGCACGAGTGCTGTTCGATTTGCCAAATGAAGAGTCAAACATGAATGCCACATTTTTGAGAAGTGGCGTTTAGCTAAAAATACAAGAGCCTCAGTATTACCTGAAATTCTCAAGGGCAAACTCTTTCAAAGAGACAGGGGCCACTGTTTCTTCTCCTTGAACGGGGTTAAGAACTAGTGAAGCTCTCCTCTTATCCTGCTTTGGATTGAGTTGTTCCTGAAGGGTCAGAAGCAATTTGCCAGATAAACTACAAGAGGGCGTTATGTGATGTGAACTAACAGAACTTGTGCACCTCTCACTGCATAGACTTAGAAGCGCACGATGAAAAATCTTCATGTCTGTAAAGATTTTTTGTTCTTTAGTAAAGTCTTTACCATTAAAACACCATTAAAAAAATGAAATCAGTGATTTGCCTATACCTGAGCTCTGATAAACTAGTCATAACTACTCAACATGTAAGGTAAAGTCAACTTTACCAGCATTTCACTAGTGGGCTCGGTAAGAGTTGGCAGGAACAGCAATATTTTCTTATAGACTGCACCAGAGCTGCCAGTGCGCTTGTTGGTGGCGATGAAACAGCTCTCATTAGGGGCACTTTTTTCTTTGTCTACTTGCAGGAGGTCACCGCGCTTACAAACCAGAAACAGCGGGTCATCTGCAGAAGCGTACAGAGACAGACAGACAGACGTGAGTGTTTTGGTGTGCGTGACTGTATTTATGGATACTGAACATGCTGTAGACTCTTACCTGATTTGCTAGAGTCCTGCTGCGCGGTTGCAAACACTGAGCGCTGTCTCAGCCCTTCCACATTGTTCTCTATCAGTGTTACAATTTTCTCAGCTTCAGGAGACTTCAGGACATACTCTCCTGTGATCGTGATCAAGCTAATGGTCTGGGCACTGTCACTAAATGGGTCATAATCATCAGTGTCAGTTTTATTAGATTCTTTTAAAGGCACAATTTAAAAAGCTTTTTAAGAAAGTAAATAGAGCAAATTTACATACACACAGACATAAAAATGTGAGACCGTACCTTTTCTCCTGGACTTTCCTAACTGCTATGTAAGGAATTTCATGAAGTTGCCTATTTCTCTCGTCCATGAAGAAGATGCCAGTCCAGTTTATAGCCACAATAAATCTGTTTTTGGGCAAAGGTGGTCCTGTGGACAGATATGGTGTTGCAGATTTTAAGTAGTGAATTGGAATTCATAAATGCTAGCTAGCAAAAGTAAAGTTTGTAATACAAATGTGTAACACGGCAACATTCACTTGTAAAAGGATTGTATATCCCAGCCTCTGTGTGAAAAAAGCTGTGCGCAGACTCACCTGATATCATTATGACTTCAAAAAACTTTGAAAAGTGGATTGCCCACTTCTTGCGTGCGATGTCCACCAGTTCTCCTTTTACCTCATCCGAGTTTTGCCTCCCACTGACATAAGGACCCTACATGAGGTAACGACGATTGTGAGGGTGCCTCTATGAGGCGTTATGTTTTAAAACAATCCATGCTGACCATACATAAAATAGACTGATTTACCTCTTTGTGTGCTGAGCTGATGAACTGGGTCCATCTTGTTTTAGACTTGCTTTCAATAAGCTGGGTGGTGATGCACTCATTAACCACTTTGGTGACGTTCTCAACGCTATACTCGGAGCCAAACATGATGTAATAGTGCATTATTGCCAGCTGGATATAATCATCATCCTGAGTAGATAAAGTACAACTTTATTAGATACAGTTGACAAAATGTTTGGAGAACATCATGATAAAATTTATAGTAGAATAAAAAGTGGACAAATAAGAAATAGTTGACCTCACTAAGTAACTTATTTGAGCTGCAAAAATATTTGAAAACTACAAAATGCCTGCTGATATACTGTTTAGCACCACAGTAGGGTAAATTTTACATTTACAGTTATCTAGTTTCTTACTCTTAATTTGTTCATTTAAGAATCACAATTATTGCATTTACTCTAAAAACACAATGGATGAAAAAAATAAATAAATAAAACTTTACTGATAGATTTTCTTGTTTTCCAAATCCTTCCTTGTTCTTTAGTGAGACACAGGCAATAGAAACTAGCCGTGAACAAACATCTACAAATTTCAGGCTAAGCTAGTAGGAAATGGTTGCCCGTCTATGCGTCTGACAGCCACAAAGCAATGTAAGCAGTCAGCTATTCCATTTAAATTAACATCGGCTTTCACTTTCCTAGTCGTTATATTTTTCCAACTCTTTGGCCGTTACATACATCCCACCATGTATCCAAGCTAGTTGTTCACTTTCTTCTTCTGTCTGCCATTTGCTTAAACGTTAGCTAAGCTAAAGCCAAGCTAAGATGTCTTATAAGGCTTACAGGAGCTGCAAGATTGAATGAGAGGTTTCTGTGGGTTTGTCAGTTGTTCTATTGTTACAATATAAATCCTGATTAAAGAAGGATATTAAAATAATTATTCACGAGTTACTTCTCAGACTGCAGCAGTTTTACTGGCTTTAACTGTTTTACGTGATAAGGCAGCTAGCTTATCACTGGAAGAGACTGCAGTCCTTTACAAAACCTTGCCATGAAAATGAAGGCATTTTTATTTTATTTTGAAAGGGGAGTGCCTTGGAGGCTTTTTTATATTTAAGGTCTTTTACGCGTTGGGCCAGCAACAATTAGTGCCCCTTTTGTGCTTTATTTTGTACATAAGATGAAAATACACCAGAAAAGTAGATGTGCATACTGCGATTTTGGAACTTAATAGCCTGAGTGTCATGAGCGGTGACTGTAAATAAAATGTATTATTATTATTATTATTACACACTGTTTTCCATAATATTTCAGGAAAAAAGAAAAAGCCTTACCTTATCAGCAACGTACTCTCCTGCCTTGATTCCTTTGATGATCTGCCTGTAGATAAGATCTGTGCTGACTTCATCTAGTTTACTTTCGTGCCAGGGTGTGAACAGTTCCTTGCGGAGGGACAGCGACCATGGGGTATCCTTCTCCAGTCTGCCTTGCCTCCTCATCTCTTCCTCACACTGAGATATTGCATCTAGCACGTGTGCCCCAGAGTTCCCCAGAGACCACATCTGGTGACGAGAAGTCAGCAGAGTTTGAATGAGTGTGGCAAACTGCAAATCTTTCTGCACTGGACTAGTCTGAACCTACAGTCAGAAGATACAGAGTACCCAAGCCTTGATGTAGAATCAGAAGCTTTCACTGACCTTGTCATAGAGCCTAATGTACAGGGAGAATCCGTAGGTGTCTTTGAGACCGATGTCATTGGCCACATCTTGGCAGACTTCCTCAGATGTGGAGGACGAGTTCAGTTGTATTTCAATATTTCGACCATCCTGTATTGCCACAGTCGTATCAATGGGTTTCCTGGTCCTGGCAGCCTTTCAGTGCAGGGTAAGAAAGAAGAAAAAAACCAGTTGTTTCCAACCACAATTCAAATTTTGCTGCTGCTGGCCAAAAGTTAAAACGAAATAAACAGTGACCTCAGCACCATATTGGAGCACCTTCTGCTTTTTACCTGTAGCTCTATCCAGCAGGGCAACTCTTTTCTTGGTCCATTGGCTACGATACGTTTCAGGCGCTCAATGCAATACCCCCTGTAGTCATATGGCCCTCTGCGCAGAAAGTTCTCTAAATACTGTGAAGCACAGAACAGGACACAGTAAGCAACACGATAATAACTCGGCTAAATTCAAGTAAAGTGGCATGACAAGGATTAAATATGAAGTTTGAGTCAGGATTAATAAAATGACTTCATGTAGACTGACCTTCCTAAAGAGGTCTGTTGGAGGGAAAATCCCCAGACAGATGGAGAGAAGAATCCACCCTTGCATACGATTCCTCCTGTCATTGTTTTTCAACAGCTGTTTACAGATCTGACAATAGATCTCATCCCTGCACAGAGAGAGAACCAAAAAAATGAAAAAAGTAGGTAACGTCTTAAAATACAGCCCATAACCACAGTTCCCTGTAATTAAATGGAATTGTAGTTATTATAATCGAAATAACAATGTAATCATATTTATCTACAAATACTTACATTTAAGTACTGCATATGTAATTTTAATTGATGTCTAAGTAATTTTAGGCAGCCTGTGTAAATCCCAGAAAGTTGACTCGTTTTCAGTGGGAGAAACCTTTCATCACACATCCAAGTAAATACGGCCCACAGCCCAAAAACTATAGCCCGTCTAGTAAGATGAGAAAATTATTGTTTTTCTGCAAAATTAGCATACAATTTCACACTACTTAAAATTACTTACACACATTTACCTACAGTTATTTACAGATATATCATATTGTTCATTCTTCAAAATACTTGTAAGGCAGCATTTACCATATGCCGTGTTTTGACAGAGCATAGCCGATGATGATGTGAATTTTTTCCAAGTCTGAAAGTGGCCTTTGCAGCGTGGTACCCTCTCCAATCATAACATCCTCTTCTCCTGTCAAGTTTTCTGGCTGGTTACGATGACAATAATACAAATAACAGTGATAATAATAACAATTACCACAGAGTGTGTGTTATGAATCAGTGACAGAAAAAAAAGACAGAATGAAGAGTATTATAGTCACCTCCTCGGGGATAGAAGAGGCTCTTCTGTCAAACTTTTTCTTGTTCTTCCTCAGTATTTTCTGTCCGAGAATGACATCATTACTAGAGGTTAAATAGTTTGATTGTTTTTTTCTTTTCAGTGTAATAATAAGATATATGTAATAGTTTACCTGGTCCAGTCCCACCAAGTTGCTCAGCCTCCTGCCCTGCCTGCTGGGTAGAGCCTGGGGCGTGTTGCTTGATGCCACTGATATGGCATCTGAGGATTTGGGTTCTGGTATATCCCCCATGAAGCGCAAAATGATCCACCATATAGTCAGACATGCCTGGAGGTGAGGAGAGGAATGAGAAACTGTTTGTGAGGAGAGAAATCTCTTGGGTTAATAGTGATACGGCTGTGACTCGTTCCCGTCTGACTTCTCACCAGTGTGTCACCCTCATCGTCGTGATGCAGAAGAGACTTCTTGAGTCGGTAGGGTATGTGCGTGTGGCTGGCGCTGTCCTGGAAGTAACGCTGGCTGAACCTGTAGAATGAAAACTCATCACCGTCGTCCTCAAAGTCATCGGTCTCCTCCTCCTTATCTTCATCCACCGAAGGGGTCGGGGATATCGAGTTTGATGGTGGGGTGACTATCAACTCTGGCTCCAAGAGCTCAGAGATTATCTTTACAGGCTCTGGACTGCTGTGACTCGTCTTTGGAGGGAAAAGAGAATTTATACCAGATCTTAAACGCACACACTCAATGAAGAAAAACTAGGACATGTTAACATGACAGAATTAGAATCAGCTAACCTCAGATTCTGAAGTTTCTTCGTCTGCTACATTGACTGAAGGCGTGACGGGAAGATCTTCGTCGTCTGAATCGTGCTCTGACTCTGACTTGGTTTCATTGTCCAGTATCTGTGAGACCTCCTCCAGCTGTTTTAAAACTAAAGCCTTCGAGACAAAAGAGACAAAAAAGGTTTGAAAGTAGGCTCCTTTTCAGAGTGCAACTTGTGCAACTTTACCTTCCAAGATGCTGAGCACTCACCGTGTTCATCATGGACTCAACTTCCCTTCTGGCCAGCACTCCTCGCCTTTGCGCCTGCAGCCGTGTGACTGCCTCTCTCTTTTTCTTCAAGTCCTTCCTCGCCACATAGCCTCGTACCTAAACCCGATCAATCAGTGCAATTTAAAGCAAATTATTTAAGAAATAACAAAAATATCAGTAATGAATTAAATACACAACAACCGATATGTAACGTAGATTTTGATAAGATTTGATAAAATATCCTAATTTCACTATAAAATGCTTAAAATTTGATCAAATACAGCGATATTTTCCAATATTCCAAACAATAAAAAACAACTACTTGTAACATATTGCACTAAACAGTTGCTACATGAGAGTACATGCCTGTGCTTGTATGACGACTGCTGCTTCTCGCTGCTTTTGGTACTTTGCCTGGAGTTTCCGGCTACGGATTAGTGCTGCCAGCCGCTCAAAGCCGCGCTGAACCTGGTCAGACCGAAAGAGGGAAGCAAACCTGAGGTGAGTCCTCCCTAAACATCAAGGCAGCTACAAGCTCTGACTTCTATAAAAAGTTATTGAACCTTTGTTTTCATGTAGGCTCTCCAGGACCGCTGTAGCACCACGGCTGCCGAACGCTTCCTCAGAAAAGACTTTCTAAAAGAGATTTGAAGCAAAGAACTTAAGTTATTAAAAAGGTGTATTTTTAAGCCTTCATATGTGCAGTCCTTTCCTCTTATGTGTCCCCTCTGCACTGGATATGAATGTGTAGGATATCCTGCACCTGTCTCTCTGTCCAAGCATGACTCTCTGGATCACCAAAGCTACCCTGCTGAGCTCTTGTTCCCGCCGCTTTTCAAGAATAGAATCGTGAACATCCTGAAATAAAGAGAATTTCTTTTAAAAGACTTTCTGATATTGAAGAAAACTTCAATTGTTAATCATATTTCAAAAATGAATCCACATTAATGTGGATTCAGATTAATGTGGATTCATTTTCTGCAATCATTCAAGAGAGATGTAATGTCTCTTTGATTTAGTGTTTCGCTATGTCATGGCCACGATCATCTAAGGAGCGATCGTGGCTCAAGAGTTTGCAGTTCGTCTTGTAATCGGAAGGTTGCCGGTTCGAGTCCCGGCTCGGACAGTCTTGGTCGTTGTGTCCTTGGGTAAGACACTTCACCCATTGCATACTGGTGGTGGTCAGAGGACCCGGTGGCGCCAGTGTCCGGCAGCCTCACCTCTGTCAGTGCACCCCAGGCTACATTGTAGCTGTAGTTACAATGTAGCTTGCCATCACCAGTGTGTGGATGACTGAATGTGTAAAGCACTTTGGGGTCCTTAGGGACTAGTAAAGTGCTTTACAAATACAGGCCATTTACTATCTTGTGCCTTGAGAAAAAGCTACAATACAACATGGTTTGCAGTTAGAAGTTTTCGGCACCTTTAGGAAAACTTTGGTATTGCCTATTTTCCATTCGCCCTCCCTTTCGATCACCGCCTCACAGATGGCTTTACAACAGGCCGCAGCAGACTCCTGGAGAGACAGTAAAGAATATATCAGTTAAGAACTGATGAGAGAACCCAATAAAAGACTCATTTTCACATCTTGGGTTCCAAAAACAGGATGCATCATGACTTAACGGTATTGGGGTTGCAGACGGTCGTCTTCAGGAGCACCCTGTAGCGCTTTAAGAAGTCGTCGAACGTGTGTCGAATGGGAAATCCCAGCTTCCGAATACGGATGGTGTCGATCATGCCGGAGTATCTCAGCTGACGCATACACAGCTCTCTGTCAAACACCTAGAAGAGAACAAATTAAAGTGGTGATGAATATTCTCTTAACACAACAACTATCCAATCTTTTTATTTTTCAGGCTGAACTATGGGGTGATTTCCACATCTACAGTAAATGTCAGCAGTTCATTACTCTAAGCTTGATTTGAGTGTGTACCCAATCAAATGATCATCCAAGCCGAATTTGGCACATGTGAATATATCTGTGTGCCAGATTTTGATTCTATCAAATTTCAAATCTACCCAATGTTTATTCTCACTTTTTTATTTTTTACAACAGCTATTAACCTCAGAGAGGCTGGAAGAAAAGTTGTCAAATACCTCTGAGGTATTCCATCTCAAAAATGTTTTCAAATTTTATTTTCACATTTTTTATGGTCCCGAGTTTGAACATATATAATGATTGCTGTGAAATTTTTTGCTCAAATACTTTTCAAGATCTATTTTTTTTAAAAATGGCCCGTCGACCCACCGGATATTTTTTCACACTTTGAAATATGTGGTAATTTTTGAACATGAATATCTAAAAATCTATTGAAGATAAAACCCTGGAAAATTCAGTGCTTTTTTCATAGCAATCCTTACATATGCTCAAACTTTGGCTCATTAGATTTTTAGGTAAATTAGGGAAGGTCAAGCAGAAAATGTACAAAGCATTTGCTGATTTGAGACTTAATGACCCATTTGAATTTGAAGTGGTCCTGTGTGGACCACGATCACCAAGTAAGTGCCAGTCCTGCCAGCAGGTGCTTGGATTTCACAGGAGAACTGTGACACGTGGCACTGTGGACTAACAACGCTTTGCCACAATATTGGTCAGGGAGTTCAGAATGTGTGAACTTTTCATGACTTCTAGTCTAAATCCAAAGGGTGAGAAAAGCTCAACAGATACTAGCGCAGCATTGTACTTTACTCTCTGTGATATCAGGTGATATTTAACAGGAAATTGGCTCCGTTGGTTTATGGCACAAAACAGAATGAGCTCTATTGCAAATGGTGGCAGTAAACATAAAAAAACAAAACAAAACAAAAAACACAGCAACATCCTTATCATTTCGGGAAATGACAGGATTTAAAGGAAATGTCTTAATTTCAGCAAACATTAGTTTGCTGAAATACACTAGTTTATCACAAGCTTCCCCCTCATTTCCCTTTCTTAGCATACATGATTGCTCAGTTTACACAGCAACTGTATGGTGTTGCCATGGCGGCAGAAGCAGTTGCTCATTCACCTCAGATTGCTTGCCATTGTTGGGTTTGAAACAGCGGATGAAGAAAGGCTGGCAGGCAGACAGAGCCTTCATTAGGGAGTCCAGAGACTGCCGGAATTGGCCGCTCAGTGTCGGCACTTGTTTGCGAGTGTCAGCCAATCCCTGTGAGGATGACACGTGACAGAAGGAAAAACTCAAAAATGAAGTCCTTGATACACCTGATCAAATAAACATTGGCAGCGTTATGAAACTAAATGACACAGGAACATTTATTGCAGTTTGCCCAAGGATCAGACATGACTTTATCCTTTCATACCCGCAGAGAGTTGCTTGGGGTCATGATGAACTTTTTATTTTTAACAGCCTTAATCCCATTGGTTGACAGTTCAGACTCAAATATGTCACGCAGTAGCTTATTGGCAGACATGTCGAGCATCTTAATGATGTCCGAACTGACAGCATCCCTGTTCTTTTCCAAGAAACCTGAGGAAGGAGAAAAAAGGCAACAACAAAGTATTACTGCGCTCATGAGCACCTTGCGTTGGCTGAGGTTTTAATATTTGCTGTTTGCTTGCCTACCATTGGAGTCGTACTGAACCAGGCCAGCGAAGTGACAAATCCCAAAGTTTGTGTCACGTTCACTCCTGGAGGCGATGTAGTTCTTGTGTCCTTTGTGGTGCTGGTTCAACTTCTCTAGCATCGTAGCATCTGTACCCTAAGGCCAACCAAGTGATTCTTTTGAATAAAAAAGTTTCTGCAGCAGGGCAGAACCTTAAATAAGAAACCTCAGCAGAAGCATACCTTTGGAAAGTGGCTCTCTTCATCAACAAGAGCCAGCACATTACATTGTATTCCAGCTAGAAGGTCGAGAATCTTCTGATTGTCGCTAAAGTTGATGTTATCCCACATGACGCCCTGCTTCATGTACTCCTTCTGCTCGAGCTTGAAGATGTGGGCCACGAAGAACTGCTGCAGCTTCTCGTTGGCAAAGTTAATGCAAAGCTGCTCAAAACTGTAAAATAAACGATGGCTTGTAAATAGTGATAACTGTGAAAATTAGATGCCTTAGTATACCACGAAATGCCAGCTCTGTCTGATCGTCTAATGTTTCATAAATATGTCAGGGCGGCAGTGCAGCGGCTGTGAAAGCTTAAAGATATCTGAGAAATACGTTTGACTCAACTAATCGAATGGGTAAAAATGAAGATACTGGTAATGTACACTCACAGGCCACTTTATTATGTACTTTATTAGGTTCAGCTGCTTGTTTCCTTAAATATCTAATCTATGCTGCTTTGCATCAACAGTTCAGGCTAAGGTTATTGTAGCTGAACAATACTAAAGTGAAAAAGAGTACTAGACTTTTTAGTTAACTAAATTAAAAAGAAAAACTAGACTTTAGAAAAAAATGAAACTGAAATGATTTTGTGAAAATAAAAAATATATTCTTAGTTTTATTAGTTGATAATCCTGTAAAATTTGTTATCACAACTTGTCTATTAAGGCTTTGACAAAAATGTTTATTGAGACTTTGGAAGTTTATGAGCCTGTGAGTCACCTGCTATCAAATTTTTTTTGTTTCTTAAATTGTAATGTCAGTACTGATTTTGTAAAACCTTGCTTTTGGCATACGCCCTAACTACAATAATAGCTATAAAGACTAAAACCAACACTGAAACTAATAAAAATTTATAACAACAATAAAAAACTAAACTAACATAAACTAAACTGAATTCAAAATAAAAAGTCAAAATGAAAAAAATATCTGATGAAGTACAAAACAGGAAGTACAGAAAAAAACCCTCCTGACCTGTTAGTGTTGAAGTTCTCGAAGCCAAAGATGTCAAGCAGGCCGACGGACAGGTAGGCTGATTTGGAGTTGCTGGTCAGCTTCTTGTAGATGACACTGTTGATTTTCTTAACAATCCATATGAACAGCTTATTGTAGATCGCCTGAGAGAACAGAAACCCAGCAGAGTTACATTTTGGTGGAGTTCTGAAACACGCAAAATGTTTATTCTTTTCTATATTTAATTGTTTCTTTTGAGCTCTGCACCTGACCCACATGTTGGTGACGATGTGTGTGGATTTGTACACGTCTTGTACCTTACAATCATAAGAAATCAGTCAATCTACACTGAAGCTCATCAAGGAAAAGTAAGATGAGAGTTTTCTAAAACATGCCGAGTAACTGTAGCAACGCTGTAAGCACCAGTCAAAGGTTGGAAACCATCTCCTGCTCTATCACAGTGAAACTGGAACGCTTCCTCATAAAGTACAGCGTGCAGCATTTACAGGGCCCAGGTTTCTTTCATCCTAAGCCAGGAACCAATAAGGAAGCAGTGATTTAAAATTGCTGGCTCTCCCTCGTTACCTTCACAAAGGCGTCTCTGCAGTCAGCTGCCTGTTCACAGCTCAGAGGTTTAGTCACCATTTCACGGTTGGTCTTAAAGGATCGATGAGTCAGATTGGTTGCCAGGGTGGGCTTCTCCACCTTTAAGCACAAGAAACATAGAAAAAAACCTTTACTAGTGCTATTTAATAGCAAAGTAGATCTTACCTGCTAATAGAGAAGGAGACCCACCTCCAGTAGTGATGCCGCCACATTGAAATGTTCCGATTTGCTGACTTCACTGGTTTCCAGGTTATTTTGAGTGTTGGCTGATGGAAACACAAATTCACACATAAGACACAAACAGCACAATAACAGCTGTAAGGAGTAATCCTGTGAAATGAGGTCAGTGTGAGTTTTAAAAGATATTACAACCAGTCAGGAGATTTAACCAAACCACTTCCAACTACACAAGTACAAGTCACAAATGTATCTAGCTTGGAACATAAAATAATGCTAATGCACAAATCCAACAGATGCATCTAGGGACCAAAAGCTGATGGTGAAATTAATATTCTTTTGGTTCTCTGGTGTCAGTGAAACAAAGAAACTTTCATTCATTCCAAAACAGCTGTTCCAAAGTTCTAACCATCCATTCGCTTCCGCTTATCCTTTTCAGGGTCGCTGGAGCCTATCCCAGCTGTCATAGGCCAAGAGGCAGGGTACACCCCGGACAGGTCGCCAGTCTGTCGCAGGGCCAACACACAGGGACAGACAACCATTTGCACTCACATTCACACCTAGTGGTAATTTGGATTATCCAATTAACCTAACCCCACAAGCTGCATGTCTTTGGACGGTGGGAGGAAGCCGGAGTACCCGGGGAGAATCAACGCAATTAATGTGTATGTGTTAGTCCCCACAGGGAAATAGTTCCTCTGCATTTAAGCCATTCACCCAGTGAAGCAGTGGGCAGCCACCAATGCAGCGCCCGGGGAGCAGTGTGTAGGGACGGTACCTTGCGCAGGGGTACCTCAGGGTAGCCGTTCAGTGGAGTTGAACCCCCGACCTTCCGATCATGGGGCCACCACTCTACCTACTGAGCTATCCCTGCCCCCGCAAACACGGGGAGAACATGCAAACTCCACACAGAAAGACCCCGGCCTGATGGTGGAATTGAACTTAGGACCTTCTTGCTGTGCGGCAACAGTGCTAACCACCGTGCTGCCAAAGTTATATGTAAAAAATCATGACACTATCTCAACTTTGTTTGGGAAACGGTGACATGAGCCAAACCAATAAACCAATAAGATGCTCTTATTTATTATATGCTTGTTTTTTGGCACTGAATCAAAATCTAGCATTGATAAAATTAGGAATGGAGATATGTTTGATTAAACGTTAGGCAACACTTGAATAGCTGTTCTGCTGAAATCTGATAGGGAAATGATTTTAAAGATAAACTAAGCTCCATTATGTGCAGGCTAAATCTTTACATAGTTTCTAACTCTGTATCCTCACCCTCAAAGCAGACGTTTCCCAGGTGTAGTACGGCCGCCAGGAGCTTGAAGATTTCATGACAGTCTTTTCCTGAGAAATTCAGCGTTTTTAGGGCGGAATTAATACGACTGTAGTCTTTGGCATCGTCTCGTCCTCCACAAGCAATGCAGTTGCCCTGAAGAGTGAGAGACAAGATTTAGAATAGCTAGGAGAAAGCAGGGGTGTCAAACATAAGGCCTCGGGGCCAGAACAGGCCTTGCAAAGACTCCAATCTGGCCCACAGGACAGCTTTGGAAAATGTGAAGGGGTGCGTAGATTTAAAACTTTTAATTGTATTTTCATAAGTTTTACAGCTTTGCCAATTAATAATTAACAATACTGCAATTTATACTACACACTAAAGTAAATGACTAATAGATTACATGACATACAATTTCTTATTTTTCTACTATCTAGTGTAGAAATGTCTGTTTTGTTTTGTTTTTTACAAAAAAGAAAAAGAAAACTTGCTGTGAATTAATAAAACCTTTAAAACTACAGGACAGTCTGGGTAATGAACTAGCAGAATTTTTTCCATAAATTACACGACATCACAATAACTTCACCAGCAATGCGGGCAGTCACAGCCTTCCTCATTGCAATACCTTGGTAAGGAATTTGTATTCCTTGGCATTCCCGAGGCTCAGGCGTTTTTTCTCCTCTGCTGAGATTCCTGCCAGCAGGCAGTAAAATATGTGGTAATTTCGCTCCTCCAGAGCCTGAGGTTGCAGAGGAAAAAATTAATCATTAGTGTTACAAAATGATAAGCTCACGCAAGTTTTTATGCGGGCTGGGTGGGAACATGTTTACTTTAGCTTCACTCCTCTTGTTGATGGTACTGATAGTGACAATGGCAACAGCAGCACACGAGATTAAGCCAACAACAGCACATAGACTGAAACAAACTCTTCAGACGTAGCGTGTTGTGTTTTTACTGGTTTACCGCACATTCCCGCCCCGTGGAGAGATAACAAAGGTTGTCTTGAACAGAGCTTACTCACCTGACGACAGACACGAGACTTTTCCAGAAGATACTGCTCCACGCGTGCACCCTCAATCACTCCATCCTTGTTGAAGAAGATTTCCAAATATTTCCCAAAGCGGCTGGAGTTGTCATTGCGGATTGTTTTAGCGTTTCCAAAAGCTGAAATGCAAAAAGAAAAAAAAAGTTGTTGTTGTTCATCCGTGCCATAAAGACAACATTTAATAATGACTGTGCACTCTTTGGCTGGTGTTTTCTACCTTCTAGAATCGGGTTGGACTCCAGGATCTGCTTCTCAATCCGCTGCTCAGAGAGCTCACCGCTGACGGCTGCCAGGTACTGCAGGATCAGTTTAGTGCTCTCGGTCTTCCCTGCTCCAGACTCCCCACTTACAGAGATGGATCAAATCAATGAGCAGTTGTAAAGAATCAAATTCAGATATTAAAGATCCTCAGTGATATAACAGACGCTGACCTGATGATGCAGCACTGGTTTTTTTGATGGCGAGTCATGTTAAAGTAACAGGCCTCAGCGATGGAAAAGATGTGGGGCGGGAGCTCTCCCAGTTTTCGCTTATGGTATAACCTCACCTGGAGACAAAAAGGAGGGTACGCGTGTGAAGTAGATCACTGCGATGTTACAGTGAAGTCATCAGCTGCGCATATCCTTACCTGCTCTTCTGTGTATATTGGAAAATCTTTGTATGGATTCACGGCCACCAGCACCGAGCCCGTGTAGGTCTACCCAATCAGAGAAATGTTGCATTAGAAAAGAATCTCCTTCAACTTTCTCCACTTACTACGTGTTTATACACAGTCAATAGTTATTATTAATCTCTGGCTCTATTCCACAACATCTCCCTGAATCTGAGAGTTTTTCCTTCCCACTTTCAAAGTGTTTGCTTGTGGGGGTCATCTGATTGTTGGGGGCTTTCTCTGTTTTCTGTGTATTATTGTAGGGTCTTTACCTTACAAAATAAAGTGTCTTGAGGCTGTTGTTGTGATTTGGTGCAATATAAATAAACTGAATTGAACTGAATTGAAAATTTAACCAAAATGATGTTAGGGGTACATCCTGTGTGTGGAGTGACAAGATACTTAATGTTGCTCTTGTCAAATGATCCAATGCTATTTTCAATCACGGCTAAAAACAGAGCAGTTATTAAAGTTATTAGAATGCTTACTTATATCTGCTACTTATGTCTATTCATATCCATCTCATTATGTCAGACACTAAATAAAAAGGTAAGAGTATGAACATTTAGAAAGTTTGTCCACCGGACCTGTAAAATGATAAATGTTACACCGTCTGTGTTTTTATTTGCAACTCAGTAAATGTTTGTTTTTTTTAACTCTTGAATAAAAAATGTACTGTCACTAGTAAAAGACAGTGAAAATTAAATGTTCGACAGTGAAGTTTGTGCAAATTTGGAGTCTGCCTGGAGATTTAAAATGTTCTATTGTTCTGATTTGCCACAATTGAATCAAAGTTGATTAAAAGAAAGAAATCCCAGCGAGAGAAATCTGAACGACTCGTGTGAGGCTGGAATCAAACATCAAGGGAAGATGTTTTAAGGTGTTCTGGGAGAAACGAACCGTTACAAATTAAAGGAATATTTCCTATAATCCATTATCAGGCCATCCAATTGTTCTTAACCACTTATCCAAATCAGGTTTGCAGATCCCTGCTGTCTTTGGGCAAAAGCGTTAACAGCATAGTGTCTATATCAGGTCATTCACAGCACGCTGGCCTCATGATGTGTAGATATTTTGAAAATTGAGTTGAATGAACCAAATCCATTTTACTTTTAATCTGCTTTTTATCCTCAGCAACTGTCTTCTCTGTCTTGTAATATATTTTTTCTATATTTGGCTCTGGGAGACGCTTTGCTGTGTCATGTTTATACAATGACAGTAAAGATAAAGATACTTGACTTAAAGTACAAGCGTCCAAAGCATGTAGACTGGCGACAAAAATCATTTTTTCCTTCAGTGTGTTGCTCACATAGATGATGCCTTGTCTGTGTCTGAGCAGGAGGTTCCTGAGGAGACCGGCCTCCGTCATGTCCCCGAGTTTGATCATGTCGTCCACCCCCTCCACCGATGTAGGATGCATGATCTTGAGGGAGGCTTCCTGCTCCGGTGACAACCTGCGCTCCTGAGGAAGGGTGAAAACGGGAATACACTCAGCAACATAACACCAACTGTTGCCGTTTTGGGATGTTTGACTTTTACCCTGTAAGAGTGCAAAAGCACTGTTTACCTTTCCCTCATCGTCCACCAGCAACCGCTGACCCGACGGTGTTACTTTGACCCTTGCTCCGATGGGCACCCCTATGCTCGAGTCCACCCAAACCCATTCCCCCTGAAAGCAAAAGACAGAAAGATTTCACGTTGTCCTTCAGGGACACGGGACTAGGTTTCAGTTTACGGGAACACAAAGAGACACTCGGTGGGGCGGCAGTTCTCTCAATAAAACTCACATCTCCAAAGTTATTATCTCGAGTTTGTTTCAGCCTTACCTTTCTCAACATCACAAGTTTCTTTTATTTCTAGTCCCTGGAGAGAAAAAGAAAAAGAAATCCATACAATGAGTTGCTATTACCAAAGTACTGACGATTTAAAGGGTTTTGTTTTGGCTTTTTTAATCTGAACTGTTGTGTTCAATGTCAGCGCTCAAGGTGTGCAGCGGTAAAACAAATCACAGAGCACTGTTAATGTCACCGTTAAAATGAAAACGGTCTACCCGATGATCCTTTGGTGTGGGATCTTCATTAATTCCCGTCTCGTTCCTCGTCTTTGCGTCTTATAGAATCCGTCTCCGTATGAGGAAGGATAAAACTCAGCGTGCCTATGAGTGACAGAGGTTTTATGACGCTTTGACTTTGGACTGACTGTAAGAGGAGGAAGAGAAATGGATCGCTTACTCAGAAGTGAATAAGGAACTTGTCACAGTGGAGTGATGTGTGTCTTTCTGGGCAATTTAGGGGAGCCCATCCAAATGTTTTTCACCTTGAACTTGCAGTATTCCTACTGAAGCTTATATCAGGTTACATCCACTACTACTACTGTACAGGACCAAATCTTAAAATGCACAACCTGCTGAAATCAACAAATCGTGCAGGTCATGTTGTTTAAATAAGAAGTTAAATAAGAAGATAATACGTTTATTAAAGGAGATTTTACATAAATGTCCTTGGTGGTGGATTTACCAGGATCATATTGGATGGATGTTTATTGAGACTTTGGACCCTGCCTGTGTAAATTGTAGGAGACACAGCTGAGCATCTCCCTGCTGCTGCAATAAAGATGTAAATATGAGATTAGACTAGAGAAGGATCAGATTTCTGCCACAACAGTGTTATTATCAGCATTCTTGTTATCAATTAAGCCCAATTGTACGCAAAAGGGTGTGGGGAGTCCACCATTGTGGCTGTGCTGGGTCTTCAAGAGGCTAATCTTTCCTGACAGTCAGAAGTTGTTCCTTAAATCATCAGGAAATCGCTATTAAAGTTTCATGGGTTTAAAGTCATGACAGTATACTTGGCTGATTGCTCACAGGCGTCAGCCCGTTCAGCTCTGATAAGGAATTCCCTGCTAACCAGTCACAGTTAAGAATGGAAAGCCTTGTAAAAGCTTCATCACGACAGTGCTGCATGGCTCTGGGTAACCTCCCACAGATGGGCAGTGCAGCAATGCTTATGTAATTTAATGGGGTGTGGTTTAATTGTCTTCAAACCTGGCTGCTTATGACGTCAGAAAGAAAGGTGAACTTCTGGTCTCTAGTCATCAGCCTGATCTTTGACTATTTTCCTAATGACACGATGGAACTGACGCACTGAGACGATCATATCAGGAAGGTTTCATTTTAAATGAAAATCTGTTCCTCATACATATAAAATAAAGGTGGGGTTTTTAACTATAAAATGCCTTGAGTCTAGGTTTTTATTGCTGCTGTGGTTCGGTATTTGCACTGGTTTGTGGTGACTTTGACTTTGTTTGCAGACTATTTGCATTTACTGCAATGACATTATGGTCCTGAGGCTATGGGGCAAAAGGTAGAGGTGCTGTAGGTCAAAGATGGCAGTGTGCATGTGTGAAAAAGAGCCCAGCAACAATATCAAGAGAAATAGATTTTTCAGACCTATTTAAGCCTGATATTTGTTTTTCTTTCTGTCCTCGTGGTGACGAGTTAGGAAGGTGTTTAACCTTTACATACTGTTCATACTTCATGCTTTCACAGTATTGGCCAAGAACTCCTTCACAGACACTCCCTCAGTGCTGACCCGTAAATCTGACCTACAGATTTCTTAGAATGTATAAATAGTCTGACATAAATGAATGGATGATTAATTTAAGTTTCAGAGAGAATACAGGGTGGATTTTCTAGGATTTATAACACTCATTTTTCTGTGAATAACATCCATTTTCACACAATTTCATGCCCCGTTTAAAACATAAAAACATACAAGAAATGATTTAAAATAAATTCTATTAAAAGGAAAAAGTGTTGGGATTTAATAGACACCCATGTATAACCCTCTCATTAGCCGCTGTCTTCATTGTTAAATGATAGAAAGCCCACATTTATTATCAACATTACCAGCTAGTCTACAAACTACTAGCACTTTCCAAGCAGTAGTGAGGAAACCTTGTGTGTCAAAACAACTCAAATGTGATCCAAACAGGACACAAAGGTTAACGTGGAACGATCATAAAGATTTCAGACTATATTTACATAGAAGCGGATTCCACTAAAGCGGCTTTGCATGATTTATAATTCAAAATAATCCTTGACTTTTTATTGGACCCTCTCAGGTCATTCTCTCTCTCATGTTTGGTCTCTGCCCCCTTCCTTCAAGCCAAGTTTCTTCTGAGTAAAATAAAAGTAAATCATATAGATGTCATCCTGCCATACCTGCCTAGATCCCCTTCAAGTTATTCACAGATCCCGCACTGTCCCGCTGTGACCCTTTGTCACATTTAGTGTTTTTATATTTTTTATTACTCTAATTATCATCACTAATATAGGATTTTTCTCTCGGAAACTCACTCCGATAGTCAAGCTTTCATTTTCTTCCCAGTGTTTCAGGGAAATATGCAAATTTGAACAAATGTTACACTTACCACGAGCATGTTGTCTATCTTACCTCATGGAACACATTTAAACGTTAAAACAAACAAACAAACAAAAAAAAAAAAAAAAAAAAAAGCCCACAACCCCCCTCAGTTTCATAAAGGCCATATTCAACCCAAGGAAAGGGTGTGGGATATACACTATCAGTAGTTTATGAAGGCAGGGTAATCAATTGTTGCATGGTGGTGAACTACAGTGGACAAAATCTTATCTTTGAGCTGTTGCAGTACGTTTATCACAAATTAAGACACTCCTTGGCAATTTAAAAAAAAAAAATAAAAAATAAAAAATAAATCTGTGTCGTTTGCTGTATAAACTAAACGGAAGCAGGCAGTGCCTGTGTGCTAATGGTGATATATTAATGGACCCTAAAATAGCAGCTGATTAATGTCTGACTAGAAGTTCCTTTCCTTAGTTACAATCATTAATTTAAAAAAGCAGGCATGATAAAAGTAATTTACAGACAACAAAACACAGTTTAGATTTCATGTCTGTATTTTCCTAAACACAATCAAATATATTGCACTGGCGGAAGTACAGAGCATATCATCACTGCACAGTGAATACTGACCAGACGTTACATGTGACAATATAACCAGAGACCCAAATAAACTGGATTTTAATGTTTGCCTCATTTATATGTGACAAGAAACTTTGTCAGACATCTTACTTCTTCAACACAGTGGCTTGTACTGGCTTTGTACCCATGGATTTAAAATTAAAGTACTGTCTGTACATGTAAAACTAAACACTTCTATTTAAAAAGACAGCTGTTAGATCTGTCAAAAAAAAATAAAAAAAAATGGATTTGACAGACGAGAAAGTGTGCAGATACAGCAGCTAATCACACAGTTCAATCAAAATCAGGTGTGAGAACTAAATTGAGGCACAAGGACTGAGTCAAAGAAAAAGTGGGGCCACACTCCATTTAAAAATGTGCAGTTGCTCCAGAGTTCAGTCCCAGTTCGATCAAATTAAATTGAGCGGATAAAAGGAAGGCTGACATTCTTAAATATCAATGAGGTACATTAATCATTTGTGCTGACCAAATCAAATGTTAGCATAAAAACACAACCACCAAACATATAATTCATTAAGACCTCGAGGCAGTCAACATCTTTAGCAGCAATTCACACGTGGGTCATCCCTGTGTTTTGCAGTATAAACAAAGAGTTGGTAAGCTTTGGCCTGACTAAAGAAAAGCTTAGTCTAATCATATCGCTCCAGTCCAAAAACCACAAACAACAAGAACTTTCTTTGGATTGGAGCAATACGTTTGCTCCTATTTCACAAAGTAGAGCAAAGAAAAGTCCTGCGAGCTTTACTTAATGACTGAGACATTACACAACATCAGAAGAATCCAAAGAAAACTTCTCAGCTTTTCTTTTTTTTTTTTGTTACATGTGAATATTAGTTAGTATATTAGTGTACATGTTCTGATAATATGAATTAATCAAGGTGTCACACCTTGCTATCACAGCTGCATTTGACCTGTGAAGCTTCACTGTGGCAACAAGTTAAAACAACCAGAGCAGGTCACAAGTCACTGGTGTGGTAAATCTAATGCCTAGCAAAACACAAACCATCGTCTCTTCTCAAACATCAGGAAGCCGCTCATCAACATTCAAATAAAAATGGTTAAAAATCAGATTTCTCATATTAGAATGTGTATAGCAGTTATAGTCACACCAAACCATCAACAGCAAAATAGAACTCACTGCTGCCTTGATTCTTTCAGCGTCAGACCTGAGTCAGAGCTCAATTTGGAATCTTAAATTGCAAAAAATAATATTGAATTAATTCAGATTTAAAGCCACGTAGTATGTCTACCATAGATTTTGAACTTCTTCCATTGATTCCACAAAGGAACGGAGCCACAGGACAGCTGTAAGCAAAGTCCCGTATGACAACAGGTTAAAAATATTACATCCTATAACATAGCCCACATGCATACATTCAAGGCATTTGCATTAAGTTTGCAAAAGTATGGGGGAAAAAAAAACCCACAACTGGAGAAGATTGAAATTAAAATCGGACTCAGATCTGACTGAATTATTGCTTCCACGTTACACTCTATAAAATGTTATTCCTAGCAACCAACAGAAGAAAATGTTCCTGACTTCCATTCAAGTGCTTGTACGTTTATGATGCGCTGTCCTCGGGTCTCTTGAGCACTGCGCTGTATTTCAGAGGCGCATCATCCGACTTGAGCTGCACCTCCACTAAAGTGAAGACGGAAATGACCTGAACAGACAAGAAATTCTGATTTATTCATTCCACTCCGTCAACTGGCTTCAAAGACATTTTGTAATCATGCAAACCAAAATTTGTTACACTACTCTACTAGTCTACAAAAACAAATAAATGTGGGGTGCTTAACAGTGCTTTGGCATTTATTCTCCTGAGTACACAAAGTCACAGGCTCTCACCTGCTCTACAGGCGGATCCTCCGGGGCCTCTGCAGTCCACAGCAGTGTCAGCTCTGATTTCTTCCCCACCTTACGATGGCGGAATGCGTCCAAGCCAGTGATAGACTAAAGGTGGAAACAAACAGTTTTCAGCTGTTTCTAATAAAGTAATAAAGTGACAGTTCTGTTTTGCTCTGTCTCTCATACGACAGTCTCATTTCTTTCTCCCGAGTGAGATATGAGTGTTGAGCAAAGGCATGGTAAGAACTGCAAAGAACTGAAAGTTATATACAGTCAAAAGCATAATCTCTCTCTTTTTACTAAAAAGTAAAAAATTAAGACTTGGGAATAAATTGGTATCTTTGATGAAAAACAAAAAACAAAATCACATTGTAAAACCCATTGTTGGAGCTGACCTTGCAATAGATGCGTTTCTGAACTCCATATCGGAGCACCAGCACATCAAAGGACTGATCCAGCACCCCCATCACCATGGCCTCAGAGTCCAGTGGGCCAGACTCCTGCAAAAACATGTGTGGTGGATGCAAATACAAAGAATCTTTAGCCTAAGAAACTAGCCTTAAGAAAATAAGTCTCAACTCGTTTCACATTTTAGGAATCTAGCTGAAGACAGGTAATTAAAAAAAACCAAAAAACAAAAAAACCCCAAACATTTGGAAATAAACACTGGTTTGGGTTATGGTTTACTACTTTTTTTTCCTGTTAAGATGTTAAAAACCTACAACACTTCTTGCCTCCACCAGGACAGATATATAAAGATATGTAATGAACTCTGCTCTAAATCTGCTCCTGTGTTGTGATGTTCTTATCTTTGACCTTTTGAATTTGAGCAGTAATGGTGAATGGGCTGGTTTCTAGCCTTCATACATCATGCCTCATTTATACAAGCACTTGTTTTCTATTCTGAGTGCTTGCCAATATTCACACACCTTCACTTTCCAATAAACACACTGGGAACAACTCAGAATTCAGCATCTTGTCCAAGGAACCAAACCACCAACCCAGCTCTACTTCCTGAGCCAAGCAAGCCCCTTTATCATTTCATTTTGCTGTGGTCCCTCGTTTATCGAGGGAGTTGCGTTCTAAAAATAACCTGCGATAGGTGAAATCTGCGAAGTAGCCAGCTTTAGTTTTTACAGTTATTAGAGATGTTTTAAGGCTGTAAAACCCCCACGACACACTTTACACACTTTTCTTAGACAGGCATCAACATTTTCACACGTTTCTTTTTTAAAAACACTCTCGTAGTTCAAACCTTCGTAGAAAAATAAGTCCAGTATTATAGAATGAAACCAAAGATCAAACCCTGTTTTCAGGTCCAGAACATGGGAATAGAGCAGCTGCGAGAGAATTCAACATTAATGAATCAATGGTACCGAAGTGGAGGAAGCAAGAAGAATGAGCTGAGTAAAGTTTGACTTATCTGACTGTTTTGTTTCACTTAATGCGTCTTATAATCTCAAAAAAATACAGTAATTTCTACCTTCCTTTAGCATATCCAGAAGTTCAACTTTTTGTGCGATGGTTAGCATCTTCCTCTGCCTTTGACGGTGCATAACATTTTATCTACATTGTTGTGTTTGTCGGGGAGAAAACTTACAAACATACAGTACAGCACTTCAGAGTCACACTGCTAGCGATCGAAGATTTATGTAAATTTGACAAGCTGATAGCATAGCAAGCATGCAAAATTGCACACCAAAAAAAAAAAAAATTCTGAAAAACAGCGAGGCCGCGAAAGGTGAACCCCATTATAGCGAGGGACCGTTGTATACTGTTGAACACTTTTGTGAATTTCTTTTTTCATAACTGATGTTTACGCCTATAATCTTGATACTGTGTTTATTAGAATTGGAAAAAACACCAATAGAGTTGTGATCTGGTTACTCACCTTCACAAAGACTCCAAAGAAGAGCTCTGAGCTGAGCTCCTGGACTTTCTTGGACAAAGCCTTCTTGTCATTACAGTGTGACGCTTGTTTCTCTACCTCCGCCGTTGACAGGCTGATTCGAGGCCCACATTCTGTATACAAATATTCAGCGGAGACATGAGTATCAGAATTAATGGACACAAATTTAAGTGACACTGATTTTCTCACTCAGTGCAGTTACATGCTCGTGTGTATAGATATACATGCTTTGTTACAGCACTTTAATCAATGAAAGGTGTTTAAATGTGCTTTATAAATACATTTTACTTATTTAGTAAAAAAACCAAAAGGAAAGAACAAACAATACATCGACTGAGAGCGATGTTTGAGGCTCTTTTGTGCCTTTCTCCTCACTGTCAACCAGAAATGTCACACAATAGAAATTCTATCATTTGTCTGAAAGAGCCTTTTGTGGAAAAGAGACAGACTTAGTGAAGAAGCCAGCAGCCGGTGCACGATGATGTCAGCATAGCGCCTGATGGGTGATGTGAAGTGTGTGTAGAGAGGAACGTTGAGGGCGTAGTGCTTAAAATTCTGCTCCTCCTTCACGACTCCTGTACAAAAGTACAACGCCATCTGGGAAAGACAAATGAACCAGGTTAAAGATAAACACTACAAAACTAATACAAACAGGGTTTTGTTTTTTTTACTGCTCCAAATCATACTAGTACTAACTATGAGTACTAACTTGCATTGGTCTGGAGCACATGTGGGTGAGGACTTCTTTTCTGGCACTTGTGTACTCGTCATCACCAAAAGCAGTATTGAGACTCTTCTGCATGTTAAACAAGAAGAAAGAAGGTTTTCAATTTACTCCAACCGAACTTCAAACCCTGAATGCAATTGGATACCAATGCATTATGGGTACTGACGTGTAATAATCCGGCAGAAGACAGGTCGATTTTGATTCCCAGCTGGTCACACAACTCTTGCAGCTCATCCATCATCTTGGCTTTGGGTGGAGGGTGGCGCCTGAGCAAGGCCAACTCGGGGAATTTGCGGTAAATGTGGTTGGCTGTGGCAATGTTAGCAAGCAGCATGAACTCCTCCACCAACCTGGAGAACAGGTTTTATTAATCAGAGATTAACAGTCAAAGGAGGAGAAAAGACTGTGATAGGACTGAGATTTTAAAACAGCACAGAGACAAAAAAAAACAAAACCCCAACAAAACCCATCTGTCATTAAATTTACTGACAGATTATTCAGGCACTGATTAAAAAGAAAAGTCCTTTTTACTCACTTGTTACCGTCTCTGTATTGGTAAATATAACAACCTTGAGGCATCATTGTCTCTTTGTCCAGAGTGAAAGAAAGCTTCAGCTGAAACCATTAAACATAAAATACACTTCAGTACAAGAAACTGCAGTAATTTAAGATTGAAGCCAGTTCCTTTGGTCCAGAATAAAACATTGTATATACAAACATATTTTCCAAACATCCACTAAGCGTAACAGTAAGGACAACAGTATTTCCTCTCCTAATCCAAAGAACAAACCAACACTAACCTGATCGAGTCTGAGCGCTCCTCCTAAGAAACGTTGAGCTCTGAGGTTCTTGGCAATAGTGTGAAGGTTGAGTACTGCTTGGTGGACCTCATCAATAGGGTGCATGGGGTCCACGGGTGGCAGCTCCTCAGCAGAGAACATCTTCTCAGGGGACTCGATCATGCTCTGAGCATGGTCGTAACTCAGCTTCACACAAGAGCGGATGATTGAGCGGCCAAACCACTCATTCAAAATCTGACAAGTAAGGCGGAAACAAACAGATGGGCCAATGGAAAAAAAACATAACAAAAACAACAACACAACATCAGATGCATTTATATCAGCTGATATACCTTTCCCTCGGGTGTGAGCGTCCAAATAACGGAGAAAGTGAGTCGGTCGACGAGAGGGTTCAAGCTGCACAACTCCTCACACAGCAACCGAGGCAACATGGGGATCACCTGGAGAGTGACGAGACAGACACTGAGGGCTGAGAACTTAAAAAAGTTACAGTTTAAATGAACCCCTGACAACTGAGAATTAATGACACGGGGAAAAAAGCCGTGGGGAGTACTTACCTTCTGAACCAGGTAGACACTAGTTGCTCTCTGGCTGGCAATGACATCCAAAGAGTTTCCTTCCTCCACAAAATAACTCACATCAGCAATGTGAACTCCCACCTCAAAGTTGCCTGCCACAGACAGAAAATTAGGACAACAGACTGTATAATAGAAGGTGCACGTAGTTATTGTACGGTTTCAATTCAATGTATTATTACAATGCTTGTTCACAAAAGAACACCTATGTCAAGTTGTACTATACTGTAAAAATAAAGATCTTACAATATCAAAGAGATTTCCAATGAGCAGGCACTTGACAGTTGGAAAAACTCCCTTCTAACAGGAGAATACCTCCTAAAATACCAGGCTCAGGGTGTGTAAGTCATCTGCTGTAACTGGTTGGAGGTGAGAAGGAAGGTCACAGAAATACACAGTCCCATTGTATACCAGTGACAAACTTCAGTCAGAAGTTTGGCCCACCATAAAACCTTGCTTTATCCACCTTCTTTATTTAAATGGGGACCATATTTACTAAAATAATAGTTTCTATTAAAGTTATTTTTTTAATTATTTATTTAAAATAAAAATAAAAATAATCTGGTTGGAAGCAAAGGAACTGCCGACTAGTGGCCATTAGCAAGAATGCAGGTTTAAGGCATTTCTGGATTGGCTTCCCTTTTCAGAGGCAGAAGCTACATCCATCTTTTATGTACAGGTTATGGATAGAATAGGATACTTATGACCAATGCACCACACCCCAATTAAAATTTTTTTCATGATAATCACTGACCATCGTTTTTTTTCTTATTTAGCGCTTTTCTACTTAGAGGACTCAAAGCGATTTATACAACTTGCCTCATTCACACAAGCACTTTTTTCTATGGTTTTCCTATGAAAGTGCTTTCTATTTAACATTCATACTCCAATGAATGCATCACAGAGCAACTGTTTTAGTATCTTGCCCAAAGATATTTGGCATGCAGACTGGAGCAGCCACCAACCTTCCAATTAGTAGATGACCTGCTCTACCTTCTGAGCTATATCCACCCCTGTCAGACATCATCACTCTCACTTGAGCATTAGCAATTTACCATCTGGCAGCTGTTTACAGGACAGGGCATCATCCAGATCTCTGGCAGTCGCTGGGTCAATTGTGAAGATGCACTCATTCCTAAACATCAAACATTGAATTATGAAATAATCAGCAAAAGGCTGACAGAAAAACAGATGCAGATGCATAAAATACAGAAAGAAAAAAAAAAAAGAAAAAAAGAAAAAAAAAAACACGCCAAATGTATTTGGGCTTCAAAGTCTTACCTCAGGTCTCTTCTCTTTCTCATCTCTTCAGGTGGGATGGTCCAGGGCAGATTCTTGGGAAGACAGTCCAACACCTCGTCTGAGAACTCAGAAAAATCAACCTCATACTCTATCAAGATGCCTTCCGTCTCCGGCTCAATTTCTCCAGCCTGTCCCAGTGACTTGGCTAGTCGACTGTAGGAAAAGATTTAGTGTGTCAGCAGAGTTCTCAAACCAGAGTTAACAGTTCCCCGGGTTATTCGACTATAGCACTTACCCCTCTGCAAAATTGCTGTCCGCTGCCCAGTCTGTGATCCGACAGATGAACAAGGTGTTCTTGTAGTCACCCGGACGGGAACTAAAATCTTCAGGGCAATCAGCAAGGGGAACATTAATCCGTGGCACCCGGTGGTCCACAGGGGAGAACAAGGCAAAGGGCTTGTCTGGCAAGTGCTTCAGGAAGCCAGTGGCAGCTCTTGAGTGTTTCTTTTCAACAATGTAAACCACCTAGTAGAAAGATTGCAAGGGAAGCGATCGCTTTGAAAGCGGTCCTTTACTTGAAAAGTGACAAATCACTGCTAAAGAAAAACTAGAACTTATGGCCCATTTAGAATATTGTTACTGCAGTAACTTAGCATAGGATTGGAGTAGCTTTAGAAAAGATTTACACGAGTTAGGCAAATGATACAATTCTGGTGGAAACTTGTAACTCATACAACGTAGTCCTGTAGAGCCCTGTAATTGCTTTAACTCAAGTAGGAGGAAAAAAAGAAAAGAAAAAAAAAAGAAAACTGCATTAAGATGATTTTTTTCCCCTTTTAAATGTTTTGTTTGTGAAAAGGAAGAGAAATTGTTAGTTTAAAAATTCAATGCAACAGATGTGATGGAAACTCACTTTAGCTGTCTTTTGGAGTATCTCCCCATTGGAACGTGGTGTTGATGGTTCTCCCAGACGTTCTCCTAATTCCATCACATCAAGAGAAATATTAACAGGTATTAGTTGTACTTTACAGACTTTTGTTGTTATACACAAACTCAATTTAGACCAATAAATAATGGTCTAACTTGGGTTTCACGTCGAGGTCTCGTTTTTCTGCTTTTTGAATGCTACGCTCCATTTGATCCTGCCTTTGAAGTAATAAATAATCTTACTAATGTCATGTAGGGTAAGCGTTGGTGTGTTGTAGAAGTTATGTGCAACTACTCCATGCATGAATGTAAATACAGACAAATGAGAAGGGTTGGTTCATGAATGCAGCAAGCTGCTGGAAATCTACTGATATGTTAGCAATTATGTCAACATGAAAGCATGGCTCCATCCTTCCCTCACTTCAGGCTACTGGTGGTGGTGGTGGTGTAACGACAGGGGGAGCATTTTTTCGGCGCTTTTTTGGAGACTGTAGTGAAACCCGAGCATGTTTTAATTGCCTCAGCCTACATGAGTATTGTTGGTGACAGTGTCCATCTCTTTATAACCTCAGTTTATCCATCTTCTATGTAATGAAGCTCAAATTGAGTCGAACCTGGTATAAATAAGGTGGAACTTATGACGTGTACAGTTGAATTGCTTTGCAACAGAATAAGTGCAATGTGTGATACAGCAGCTATTAATTATAATTATTTGCAGTGACCAGTGTATTTATACTACCTGATATATTCTGATATTTGTTGTTTTGTTCATCCCGGTCGCTGCACTGCTCTTCCACACTAACAGCAGAACTGGGAGTGCTCTTTGTCTTCTTTGCAGCTGTTTGCACAGTGGGTGTGTCTGACTCGCTGGCACCCTCACAGTCAGTATCTGACCTCACAACCTTCCAAAAAACAAACAAAAAAACCCCTCAAACAAACAGACAAACCCGCCCCCCAAAACCCCCCCAACCCATAAATAAAAACATGCAAAATAAAAAAATATTAAAACTTAGTACAAGTGTGTATAAAACAAAGTCTGTTATTGGATACCTTTAAAAACTGAGTTAATGCAAACATATAACGTATAAAGACAGTACATATTCAGACCCCGCCCACACCAGTAGAACAACAATTCAATGCTTGACTTAGTTTTGTTCAAAGATGCTTCTCTCTCAATTATGTCTGCCACCAAAAAACTTTCGCTGAAAAGCATCAACAAAAGTTTTTATGTACCTCCTAAAATCTGAGTGTTTCATAAGAAAAAAAAACTTGAATTCTGCACATATACGTCACCAGAAATATTATTTGTTTACCTTCCACTGCTCCCGAGGCAGTACTTGCACAACTACTATGTCTCCATTCAGTGCTCGGTTGCGAGCAACAATTCCATCTAAGAATATATCCCGTGTATCATCCTGTGAACAGAAAAAGAAATATTTTGAATTAAACAAGGTCACTGAGGCAGCAAAACATGATGTGTCAAATTCATTCTGTTTGATGGGAGGCCACGCCAACTTACAGGAGACGGAATGAAAGCTTCATTGTACTTCTTGGGGTTTATTCTGAGCTGACCCTAAAGACAAAGAAAAAAATAACCAAACGATTTTTTTCAGATAACCACTGCTTCAACAATGTCATTTCTGCACTGAGCGTTTGATTTAGGAACCTGATCAAAATGCATTTATAAAATTGAAAATAAAATGATGAAACTTCTGTCTGTATCACTTGACTATTACCGAGTAAGATCATCAATACTGAAAGAAATTAACTTCCATCTCATGCTTATACCTGAATAAGTTCTCCTCTTTTAAGACCATGGGAAACCTCCTCAGAGGTCATGTAAGCATCAAACACTTGCTTCTTTGATCCTCTGCCTCCTTTGTTCTTACCCTTGTCAGCAGGAAAATTGGCATTTGAAGCTGAAAAACAAACAGTTCTGTAATTAAAGCCACTATTAATTTAAATGATCATAAAGTACAATCCCTACAATGGTAAGCCACAACTCACCTCTGGGCTGCTTTATGTTTTTATCACGACCATGAGGAGGCTTGGGACTTAACATCTGAACATCAACTCCACACTTTGATGTTCCTTCTCTAATGTTCTCATCTTCTGGGTGCTTTGGCAGATTTTTTTTCTTTGACTTCTTAGGAGACTGAAGACGTCCACCAGGCTGATCGGCCTCTTTTGAGACGACATCTCTGTTCGAATCCTTGTTTTTTCGCTGTTGCTTCTGGTGTTTCTTTGCATCATTTGGTTTTAAAGAACCCAGCTCCTCCCCAGACTCAACGTCTCCGTCGTGGCTTGTGGCGGTATCTCTTCTCTGCCCCCTCCGCTGCCCATCAAACACACCTTGCCTCCTCTCGCAGTCTTGCTGAACATTGCGAGTGTTTAGTTTCTCCATGTACAAAGACAATGAACTCTCTCCTCCTTTACTTTTCACAGAGGAAGGGGAGAAGTCACTTGAGTCAGAGAAATCATTAAACACTTGGTCCCTTTGTCGTGCTGGTATGCTGACCCTGTCACTTTGGGCTTTGAGCTGTGGGCTTGGCCCGTTGTCTTCTCTCTGAGAGGACGAATCCTTTGCATATTGTTCTAGATACAAACTGAACTTGCTGCTGCGGTGCTGACTAAGAAGCCTGGCATAGGCATCTTTCTGAGGAGGCCTGCTTGACTGATTCTGGCTGTGCTTTGGCTCTCGATTCACGTTAGCCTTCTTAGCCTTCCGAGGGGAATCCATCAGTCCCTGTAAATAAAGAAAAGTACACACTGAAGCCAACACACACGCTCACAACGCAGCTTTTATTAGAGAACAACCATCGGTATAATTCAAAGTGTGACTAAAAGAGGAGGTTGTTATACAACGACAGACTCCCCAACTCGGTAGTTGTTTTGGAGTCCATATATAATGAATTAACTTTATACAATTACTTTATCGTTAATATTAATACGCTATAAACAGTGTTACAAACAGAGACACGGCTGGAAATTAAAAAAATAATGTTAGTTAACCATAATAAGCTAGAAACATCTGTATTCTGCCACTGTCTTCGGTATTTACGTGTTGATAATCTCTGCCCTAAGCAAACCTAAACAAGCCCATAACAGTTGACTCACGCTAGCTAACAGTTGTTGACGCCGCCTGGTTAGCATCAGCTAGCTCGCGACTTCCAACGGCAGGTGTCGGTTTAAGCGCTTTTTAGTGGGACCGACCGCGACAGTTATCACGACAAACGAGTGGGACATGGACATAAAGAGTGTCAAACTGGAAATCTTAAACATTACCTCTTTCACCACGACGAAATCAATGTAACGTCTCCCAAAGCAAAAGGCTAATTGATACGTTCACGTCCGCGCTCGTTATCAATGGTTATTCTCA
The DNA here is from genome assembly GCF_018398535.1 of Haplochromis burtoni. Lineage (NCBI taxonomy): Eukaryota > Metazoa > Chordata > Actinopteri > Cichliformes > Cichlidae > Haplochromis > Haplochromis burtoni. The sequence goes on from NW_024582723.1 coordinate 336,142, forward strand.
CGCTGCCTTTGAGGGCTGTGGGAAATTTTGCTATTTGGGTCAGAACTACAGACTGACATTGTTAGCGAGTCTACGGGGGAATTTACAACAGCAAAAAAAAAAAAAAAAGAAAAAAGAAAAAAATTGTGGTAGCAATATAACCTTCAGGGGAAAGCTTTTTTAAAGCGTTGTTTTTGGGCAGAGTAGGTAAACTGTTACATTATTTGTTTATTAGTTCATTTTAAAGCAGTGATCAATGATTGTATGTAGGCACCTCAGTTTATGTCCCCTGAAATGAATGCTAATTCAGACAGGCAACAGACAAGTTCAATAAAATGGCTGCCAAGTACTGAGACTTAGTTATAAGAGTCTGCTGCAAATGGAATGATACTGAGGAAAAGGTGTGTACAAAATGTCCCATTTTTGTGCTAAGTAATAAGCTCAGCATATGTAGAAGTAATCCCCATGAGTCAAAGGTACAGTCCAAAAATAAAAACTTGTAACTTTAGGCCCAGTTTTATTTTTTAATTTGTCTTTTGGATTGGTGGAGTAAGTCAGGCCTGGAGCTGAATGTGAAAAAGACCGGGCAGACGGTCTGGACCTTTTCTAACAGATAGGGGGAACTGGCTGAGGTGGTCATTTAGATTCACGAGGGAACCTGCTGGTAGATGAGTACGAGTATTAGGGCTCAGCCTTTGGTAAATAACTGAAATTCAACAGCAAAGCAGTCAGCAGTGGCTGAATCTCCTGGGAAAGCTCAATTATTTTTAACAAATCACCCTCGCTATATTCTGCTCCTCCTTCATAGAGAGCATTAGAAGGTTCTCCTTTATGTGTTGGTTGCACTCCCATCAGTCTTTATTACATGCATCAGTTGTAGAACACTGTCAAGGCCTGCTCTAAAACCACTGGACTCTCCAGTCAGTGTGAGCAGCAGATTATATGGCAGACCCCTCATGTACCCTGTGGCCTGTATTTAAGTGGCTCCCTTATGGGTGCTGTCTTCACTACTCACGCTGTAGGAGGGCAACCTTTGTTCCTGGGGCTGTCCAGCTCCTTAAGTCTTACTTATTGCTCACCTGCTCCTCATCCTCTTTCTTTACACACACACACTAACACATATATGATTACATATCTGGTACTTTACATGAAAATGTAAAAGTGCGTTTTCTTCCTAATTCTTTTTTACTCAATGATCAGAGAGATACATTTGAACTTCAGCTGGTTGTCTTGACCATGTCTGCATGTCTGTCATTCACTGAGCTGCTCTTGTGTGATTGACTGATTAGATATTTGCAGTCATACGAACAGGCTGAAATGCTAAACAGTTAATTCTGGGAGAAGAAATCTAAGCGGGAGAGTTCAGCTCTCTCAATAGAAAACGTGGATGAAGCTGCACCTCCAGATGGCAGCAAAGACAAAACTTTACTGCCCAACCAAACAGGATCTGTGTGACAGTTGTGTAAACAAGTTAGATTGTGTAATGAAGATGACAAGGAAAAAAACAAAAAGTAAACCAAATTGTCAGGCACGTTTATGTGCATGTGAGTGTGTGTAATTTTACTGGATCACAGATCCAAGTAAGCTAAACTAAAGGCTGGAGAGTCTCTTCTTTCTCCCGACAAACTGATTTTCACACTTGTCTGTTCGCACTCGCTTTGCTTCCATAGTACAAGACAACTTATGAATGCTTTTTCCGAGTGCACGCACATACAATGTCCCTCAGCACAATTCCTCTAGGAGAGCATGTGGCTGCGTCTTTTTGAGAAAACACAAGCTGGTGTGTGTGTGTGTATGTGTGTGTGTGCAGTTGGATGAGGCTTTCAGACGTCTGTGGGTAACAAGTAAATGAGGCTGTCATTTCTCAGCTTGATTTTTGCAGCACCTATACACGCTTCATCCTCAGTCCTGGATGCAGTTGAATCACTTTGGAGCGATGCGTGAGATCAGAGTATCTCTGACATATTTAAATGACGTTAGCAGAGCAGGGGTTACATCAAAAATGATATTTGTGCACAGCTTGGTTGCTTTTAACCTCACCCGTAGCAGGCTTTATTGACAACATCACAATGCACACACGCTTCTGGAAACATCTGGCCTGAAATCTGTGCACTATTGTGTTGATGGTGTGATATGAATTAATTAGGTTTCACCTTCTGCTGCACTGATAGACACAGTCAGGGGGTTTGAACAGGAACTTTAGTGCTGGATTTAATCTGCACAACACATAAAAAATAAAACATAATAGTAGTGATAATAACACAACACTGCACCGATATGAGCAAAGGACCTCAGATGCATACACACATGCTCAAGAAGAGAGGCAACGTAATGAGCCTTGAGGAACGAAAGACATGCTGCATTTACCAACATCAACAGTGATGATCTGTTGGCAGACTCTTTCTTGTAACCTGCATTATTGTGTGTCTGATAAAAAAAAACTGGAAAAAGAAACACAGACATTATTTTACATTTTGTAAGACACAGTTTCACTACAAGATCGGGCCATTCATCTGGAACTTTGCACTGATATTTGCAGAAGAAAATGGCTTCTTTCTTTCCCCCCCATCAGCATCACTTGAGAAATGGCAGCTTGTACCATGGGAAATTAATACAGTAGCACTTTTGGGCAGCCTTTTTCATCTTTATCAGGGAACCGCAGTTGATTTGGCAGCCAGAGTGGTGGCATTTAACTGTGACTGATTGTACCGAGCTGGAAGGGGATTCTGTACATGTATTATTTTAAGAGTGGACCTCTATTTGCCTAATTTCAATTTTAATGGCCAATTTTTTTTACACAGAGCCACTTGATTTTGGCAGAATTTTCTTTCCGATGGGCAGCAGAGCTCAACCCGCTTCACATAAAACCAAACACTGAAAGCAGTGGGAGTTTGTTTTCTTCTCTACACAAGTTCATCCTCATCACCCTGTGCTTTCACTATACCTCCACATGAGCTGAGGTCTCAAACCGTTTCCAATTTATAGAGTTTGTGACGTTCTCGACAGCTTCTACAGATACATCAGCACAGATGGAGAGATGTGACTGAAGGTGGAGCCTTAAATAGCAGGTGATGCTGGTGTGATAGCTAACTGCATCAGTGAAAGTACATCATTCACCCCTACAGATTAGAATTATATGTAAACATGCCAGAGGCAGATCAGAACAGATGACTTGATATCATTTCAGAACAAATCTCAGAAAACTCACTCCTTGTCGATAAACTCCTCTGTGATTCATGGGATAAATCCACACACTGTGTGAGTAACGCCTATCATGTCTTTTCCTTCAGTGCCCTCTCCAGCCTTTCATCGCAGGCTTACATTTAAACTCTCCCTTAAAAGGTCACAGCTTCTGCCAAACCCCGGCCAGCACCTTGCAACCTCAGTAGTTTGAGTTCAAATGCAGCTGGCTGCATGGGTGTGGCAGAAAGAAACAGACTCCTGAGTGCAGGAAGAAAAACAAGCAGCAGAGGAAGCACCCCCAATTTTTATTTATTTATTTATTTAATTTGTTCCTGAGCCTTTTATCCTCCTTTGCTCTCTTTTGAGAAAATCTAAAGGAACCTCTGGGAGAACAGAGGAAGCGTGGGTGAGAGCGCACGGCTGGTACAGCAGCCGCTACCGTGTTGCGGTTGTATGGACCCTAAGTTGTAAAGCATGCAGATGAAGCAGCAAATGCCTATCAAATATTTATCAGAGCAGGGGAGCCAGTGCAGCTTGTAAGAAAAGATGAAATAGTGGGGGCAGGAGCAGTCACTCTGTACGGTCTCTTTCGCCCAGATTCTCTCTCTCTCTCTGTGTCTCTCGACTTCGCCGTTCTTTCGCCATGCCTGCCACAAACACACCTTTTCTTTTTGATTTACACGCACTCTCTTGTGAGCATCACCGGTTATACGTCTGCCCGTGAACGTCTGTTTTTCATGTTTTCATCTGGCTGATTGGCGGTGAGCGGTGAGGTGGTGGTGAGTTCGTACAGTAGTTGTAGCTGTAGAAAAACCAGACAGGCCGCAGTCCACATCACTCGCTGCAGCGGACAGCATGGGGGAGATCTCTGCCTCGTCACCTTCCACTGCCATGGCAACGGCCTGCGAGTCACCCCGGGCGAGGTGCACTCTGCACCACCCATTTACAGTCCGGGGATGACTCCCGATCAGCCCCGTGGACACCTGTGCACGCACTCGTGAACATAAACGTGTCCCCAGATGGACTCATAAAGTGTCTAAACACAGGAAAGTAGCACAAAGAGGAATGCCCACTCTCTTATTTACTCACTGCTGCGTGGGACAAAATATGATGCAGCGATGTATCACACCGGCTTCCTCTTGCAATATGTTATCAGCACTGGTTCCAAATATAAACCCTTGAATTAAAACGTGTGGGAGTTAAATAAGTTGATGAAGGAGAACTCGTAAGGGAGGGACCAAGCCATAGGGGTAAATGATTGCACTGTTACATTATTTATCCGTAATAACAAAAACAGTAACACACAAAAACCGACACAACAATCCAGAGGATAAGCAGATCATCCCAGACTTTACCCTCTGTTTTAACGGGTAGACATGCTAAAGTCTCCTTCAGTTACAAATTGTCTTGCAATGTATCACATGGCAGAATCACTGTGTGGTGGTACCACTGTCATTGTGCGTAATGTACCGTGACAGAATCGTGAGTGAGGCCCGGATTATGCGCGCTTGGACGCGCACAGATGCGCACTCGGGCCTATTATAGTTCTTTCAAGTCCCCCTGAAGGATTTGAAATTAGCGCATTAGGCTATACTGTAATGTCTCAGTGCCTCTAAGGCTCGAAAAAAAGTAAAAAAATTGGCAGGCATCTGGACATCTGCAGACACACCGTGTCGTTTGCCCTCTCTTCACGAAATTTACGTGACTCGGACCCAAGAAAGCGTGGATCTGCGATTCCCAGCCGCACACACAGTATATTAGAACACACCTGGCTAATATACATGGTGCTGCTTGGGTTGATGATTAGAAATGTAACCCTTGAGAAAAAATGTGGCTGTAATGTGTGTGATGTTCTACTTTATACACAGTTTTGGACATTTTGTCTATATATAATTAATCACAGTTTAAACTATATGTGAGCCCCCCTCCCCCGCCCCTCTTTCTCTCACTCACTCACGCAGTCGTTTTTCTTTCTTTTTTTCATTTGCAAAGTAAATCTAGTTGCCAGGTTGCTCCTTCGTCTTCATTACTCAGGGCTCCTCTTCATCACCACAGCCTCCCTCGCTTTTCTTCCTACGGGCGCTACTTTCAGCACCGGACAGCTCTCGTCGTTCCCACGCTCCGCCCACCTCAGACAGACCGGCAATGAGAAACCAGCACACACGCCGGTGGGCGACTCTCGAGGTGGCCTATTAGGGTTTTATTGGGAGGGACGGAACTTCGAGTACAATTTGCTCTCTCCCTTGTCATTCTTCTCCTGGATTTCTCCGAGCGGGAGTAAAAACAGAAGGAGAACCCGAGCACTCCCCTGGATTGCGGGCTGGTGAGGAGTCCGTGTGGTTTTCTCATGAGTTAGGAAGCTGGTTCGTGTCTGTGCAGCTGTTTAGATCACACTGTGTGTTTTTTTTAACAGAAGAGAGGAAAAGTGTGCTCTCTCTGAAAGATGCAAAGATGACAAGAGGAAATCGTTTGCCGTTTTATGCTTGGTCGTAGGTATGAAATCCAGGACATCCTCGGGCGTGTGTTTGAAAGTGTTTCTGATCTCCTGAAGCGGCAGAAGATATAGAGTGGCTTTGGTGATGCTCGCCACACTTTGCCAAGTCCACGCGGTGTCTGCTCTGTACCTGTGACAACGAACCATGGCTCTCCTAGTCGTCCCGTTGCTCCTGCAAACAGGGCTCGTTTGGGGTTCAAACTACGGTTATGTGGAGTGGTCTGACAATGACCGCGACGATAAGAGCCCACCAGTCTTCAGCACCCAAAATATCAACAGGGAGCCACCCCACCATCCGACCTATTACCCAGTACCAGCCACTGAGCGCACGGTGGTGGCGCACAAAATCGAGGAGGACCTGCCCAGGGTGGTGACCGCTTTCTTGCACACCGGGGACTCTTCGGCGCTTAGACAGGTCAACTGTTCGCGGAGGTACGAGCTGAGCAGCCTGCGAGGCGGCCTCCACGTCGCCTCCCACTATTCCCTCCACAGCATTCTGGACACTGTAGCGCACGCCACAAACTTCCTGAATATGATCCTGCAAGCCAACAGGTCCCGGGAGCAAACCCTGCGGAGGGACATCCACTGGTACCACGCGCTGGTTCAAAGCATCCTCGAAGGGGATCCTAAAATCCACAGGGCAGTGGTGACCTTGCACACGGATGCGCTGACGCCAGGGCCCCACGTTTTCCTCCAGGCGACGAGAACCGAGAATGAAGTGGTACTACAGGACCTATCCGGCTCTGCGCACCGTCACCTCAAGGGCAGGAGTCCGGAGACTGACTGGTTTAATGAGTTCAGGGACGGCAGGAGACCACACATGCACAGAAGAATCACGGAGGCATCGGGCTCCAAGAGTGGCACTTATCTCCTGGACAAAAACCAAATTAAGTGGTCTGCGCCATACCTGGAGTGTGAACACGGAACGTTTGTGCCCTATTGGCTGCTCACCCTGTCTGCAGGCTTCTATGGACTTAAGAGCAACTCAGCGCCAGAGTTCAGGTGAGACTGAAAAGTGTCACTTTTTTGTCCTTAAAATGTAGAAAAATATATTTTAATGTTCTATTACAGCTCACACATGTTAAAGTATCTATTTCTTTATATTTTATTAATAATTAAAGTTAATCAGATAATCAGCGTCAGCTATTGAAATGCTTTAACAGCATTTAATTGACAATAACCTCTGTGAGACTTCATGTAAATATGGATCCACCTACTGCTGTAATAGAAGCAGACAGTTAAAAAGAACCTTGGCAGATCTATCTAGACATTTCACTCACCTGTCAAGGCACAGGCATGCAGCCCTGCTGCAGCCAGCACTCTAATGAATTCTGCAGGCTTTACGCAGTGCTCGTAAGTGAGGATATCTATAGAAGTGTGCACGCGTGCGTGTTTGTGGGTAACATTTAGGTGCATCAAAACACCTAAAGCTCTCGTATTTCAAGGCTGCGGTCCAAGAGTGTCCTGAGAAGATCAATGAAGCCATGAATAAACAATGAAATCTCTACTACAAGATGAAACCACTCAGAGGTCCAGGTGCACTTCACCCTTACATCAGTCTAAGTTGCAGTGCATAAGTCAGTGTATCGCTCACACACTCAGTGTCGCTAATGTGAGATAACATGTCAGAAAAAAATACAAATAAAGATGATAAATATCTTTTAAGAGAGGAAAAAAAGAAAGTTTACAACAAGGGTAAGCTTGGGGTAAACACACACACATCCAACTCTTACTCTTACTTACTTAGCTTTTGTACTAACTCTAGCTTTCCATGATTCACAGTTCAAAACAATCCTTATTTATCCTGTTCTGGGCTTTGGTGAAGCCCTTTAGTTCATCTGCTTCCTTTCTTCTGATAGGTTTTCCCTCATGAACAGAAGGTTTGAAAACCAGGTGGATGGTTGCTGTAACTTAGCAAGATCTTTGTCTCTGAGATGCCCGTGTTAAGGACATCGTCTTGGACTGATGTCAGTCAAGGTGAAGAGTAGGGAGAAAAACTCCCCAAAAAGGTGTTCAGTCGACCTGAAGCCTGAGCTTTTGGCTTACAGGCATTGGTGTTATATCCGCTGACATCATCACATGAAACTTCTGCCATCTTCAATATAAAGATCCACAAGTGTATATGCACAGACACAGATTCACCTACACATGTAAAATACCCCTACACTGTCACTACATAATAAGCAAGACTAATTAAATTGGAATGACACTGTGATGCACAGTGCTCGTGGTTTATAGGCAGCAGTGTTGTGTTTGTGATTCGGTCCTCACCCTGGCATGCATCCACCCCGGTGATGTGTCCCTGAGCAAAATGCTGCATCACTACCTGCTCCAGGGACAGTGTTACGATGTGATGAGGGCTTCTTCTGGCTTTTTAGAGAATTGTACAGCTATCATCTCTGTGCAGGATCTGAAGATGGCTGATTCTTATTACACAATGAATTTCTATCAGCATCAGCATGGTCCACACTTTCAGATTGCCTCAAATTTCCAGAGATGTTTGTTAGAGCTGCTTGAAAGTTAAGCATCTGTCTTATAGGGTAGCTTCAGCTTGCTGTAATGACTCAGTCTGCCTGCGTTGGCTTGTTCATCTCCAAAAAAGGATTCGAGTCATGTCCGGGATATTGCCCGTTTTAAACCATCAACTTCTCATGATGAGGATGTTTAACTAGTTGAGAAAGATGGGAGATGTGCTTGTGTCAGTGGCCTAAGGCGTCTGGAAAATGTTAAGTGTGATTAAATCAGTTCAGTGAATGAATTCATAATTAAATCAATTGCCTATTCCAGCCCAGCCAAGAGGGTTTTGAGTGAGTTTAAATGATTGTGACATTTTACAAGTCACTGTGATTTGTGACATTTAGAAGAAGGCAAGTCAGATACTGAATCCCATTTGTGATGTTTCATATGAATATAGAGGGGACGCTGGATTATAGAGAAACTCTGTAATGAATAGAGATGGAAACTATGAGGTATGCCCTGTTAGGGGGGGTTTGACCGGTTGATGTAAAGGTAAGGATTAAAATTAGTCAAGACCTCAGAAATAGCGATTTTGAAAAAGTCAAAACTCAGGGTCCACTTAGTATTTTTACCCCCAGAGCTTTCCAGTTTCCAAGATCAAGAAATAACTGCCGTACTTTTAGTAATATAGTTTGGCATTTGTCAAAATTGACTGTGGAGTCAGCAAAGGGAGCCAAGGGAAATGTCAAGTTAAGAGGGAAAATAATAAAGTGGATGTTTAAAACCTGAGTGTGTATCTCAGAGAAATACAGTCTGTAACTGAGGATAAATATTGGCTGCAAGTACACAACCAGATTCATGATGTTTTTCTCCTCCCTCTACATTCTGTAATGCGAGTTGTGCTATGCTGTTTCTTCGACTCATCTCACTCCTGCGATGACATTTCTAAAAATAGAAAGTTTGTTGGCTCTGGACAGAAATGCATAAGGTAGTGGAGATGATAAGCCAGAGCCTCCATGTCTTCTACTTTCTGTGTCAAAGAAAAGGAATGGAAGAAGCAAAAGTTTGACATGTGTAAATGAAAACCAGAATAAAATAATTCAATCCCGACAAGAATCCAGCAGCCTCACCTCCAGCACTTTTATATAGGATGGTAAAAAAGATATTGTGTCATTATAAGGAAATGCTATAAGATACTATACCTCTGGAAGCATTTTATGTTTTTCTTTCTTTTATAGAAACCATAACCGAAGTTGTTTCGCTTCAGAAAAGTGCGGCACTGAATAGTAGCTCACATAACTATAAATGATCATGTGCAAATCTGTCAGAAAAACAAAAATAAAGACTTTCTCTCAGTTTTCACTTTCGCTATTTGTCATCAACACAACAGCACAGATAATGTCATTGCATAACCACCGTCTCTAGCTTGCAGTACTGTGCAAAAGTCTTGTGACGCCTTTCCTTTGTTTATATTTTGCTTCCAATGAGCCAGATGTTCTTGTAATTTTCTAAAGTGGCCTTGAGCGTAGCTCTTCGTGCTTTTGAAGGTCTTTTTGTTTTTCTCTGGACATTAGCTGCTTTTTCAGCCCTCGTACCTGACCACTTTTCCAAGCAAAAATTAATTCAAGCATAGAAAAGGCACCTAACTCAAGGAATGAACCACACACAGCAGACAACTTAGCAAAGCACCTATTTTAAATTTTGTCTTTAGGCACTTTCTTACCTGTAGCCTGTTGCAACACTGTCACGATCCTGGGTCTTTTAACTCGGCGCTTTGAGTTTCAGTGTATTTTGATGGTTTATGGTTTATGTTTAAGTTCATTTAGTTATCTTAAGCTCTTTCTATTTTGCCTTGGTTGCCCTGTTATAGTTCATTGTTTATCAGATTCCCCTCGTGTCTTTGCCCCTTGTGTTTATGTCTCACTCACCCTGTGTTTCATGTCTGCATCCCATTATGTTTCCTGTTTTATTTTGAAAGTCATGTGTTCCATGTTCAGTGTGTTTAGTTTTGCTTCCCCTGTGGCGTCATGTTCATTTGTATAAGCTGTGTTCCCCTGTGTTTCGTGGTCTGCTGTCATGTTTCATTGTCAGGTCGTCTGTTGTTTCACGCCATGCTTCCAGGTTTCATGTATTCATGTTTATGTCAGGGTTTTTCATGTTCTATTTCAGTTTACTCAGTTTAGGTTAATGTTTAGTTTTGCATCAGTTTGCCTTGCCCTTCGTTTGTACCTTTTCATCAGCCTTATTAAACAGCTCACCTTTTGTTAAATCAAGTTACGTTCCATGTTCCAGACATGTTGTGTCTGCGTTTGGGTCCACTATTCACACTCCACACAGTCTGCTTCCACTGACTATGACAAACACATACATTTTCCAGCTTCTTTACCTGAATCTACAGAAAATAGCAAAGATAACACATTTTGATGGACATAAAATCATACCTTTGGCACCAAAACGATGATTCCTGCAGCACTAATAGCTGGAAAATTGGTATATCTCCACATTTTTCCCCCCCAAAAAAATTGAGGAAACCAGACAAGTGGAGGAGAAAAGAAGATGTGGCAGGCCTAAACAAACTGTCTACAGCAGACAGAATCTGCAAGTCATCTCCTCAAGAAACAGGAAAAAGTCCGTCAAAGACCTGACACAGGACCTGAGAGCAGCTTATCCATCTATTGCTCACCTAAGCCTAATCTGAAATAATTTCAGTGGAAGGGTCGTTGTGAAGCTGGATTTATGAAATCAGAATTTAAGCAGTATAGAGCAGCACTTTGTAAATAGCTTGGAAGTGACTGATGGTTATCATGAAGCCTTAATGGGTGGCTAAATGGTTTTAATGGATTGCTAGTGAGAGGAGGAAGAATAAATCATCCCAGAGAAATAAAGGACCATCTGTGCTGTGTAAATGTAAAGAATCACTCTTTTAGTGGTACTCAGGCCGAGGCGTACATTTGTCTTCACAATCATTTGTTATGTTGTAGCAGAAATGATCAAATTGTACCCCCATGCAGTGCTTGTCCTGATGTTTCTTTCACTCTAAGAAATTTGTGCCTCATCTTAACACAGATCCAAGCTCTTTCACATCTCTCAGTTTTTACTTCTGCTTTCCACCAAGCCTTGACCTGCGTAAAGGACTCGAGTGCACACAAACACATACAGGCGTAAACACATTTGCTTCTTTTTCTTTCTTGTGTACTCGAGTAGAGGTGGTAGCCAAAGCCTCTCTCTGCGGTTGTTTGTTCCACTTCCCACCAGGCAGATGGGGGAGGGAGGTAACAGGTGTGAGGCACCACTTCACCACAAAGGAGTGGAGGAATTGACAGCGAGGTTTAATAAAAGGTTTAATAAAAGAAAACCAGGCATTATTTATAAGTGTGCATGATAAAAGGGAGATAGAGAGTCATAAACAAAGATATCTATTCACTGTGGGCTACACTGACTTAGCTGAAGTCTCGGGCTGTGCTGTATTTCAGTCACATCCCTCACCAGTTTATTTAACCTTCTTCACTCCACAGTCTGAATCTGTAGTGGCTCACTGCTGCACAGGCCAGCAGTCTCCGTGTATTGAACTTGTTCGGGTCTCAGGCGCAGCAAGAAAACAAGAGTATTTCTCACCTTTGGTGTGAAAATCCTCAGAATCTGATAGTGAACACGGCCGGGAGCAGAGAACACACCCCACATAAATACTGCCTTTAAAAACTTTACACTGGCATTTGCACAGGGAAGCATGGGATCAGATTGTAGTTTACTTTTATTCATAACATACCAGCCTGCTTCCTCAAAGCTCACTACAGCACCAAATGTGCAATAATCCACCGCTGAAAGCCGTCCAACAAATGTGCTTAAAAACTATAGCACTCAGCTGTCGTGGAACTAGAAGCTGTTTATAGCAGCTTGGGTGACCTCTTATTTTTAATTTCGAGTTACCATCAGGTGAAAAATGTTCTCAAAATGAGAAAACTGCTGATATTTCCATTAGCCTAAACTACTGTGTTTAGTGTTAATGATTCTTAGTTAACTTCCTAAACATCAGTATGTTGTCATGGCAACTTTGCGATTCAGATTTATGCGCTTATTAGGCACAAACGTGCTTCAGCCGACTCATCACATTAGTCATCGTGTTGCATTTGTTGACAGGAAAGAGAAGCCATGATCTTCTGGAACAAAAGTTGTTTGTCTTTGACTTGTCTGCGGCTCAACAAGCAGAAAATAAAGCGACAGGATACAGTATTTGTAGTGAGCCGAGCTGATGAGGCACATGATGAGGCCCATCAGTCAAGGTGAAATGGCCTGACAACCAGATTCTAGCTAAACTGCAGCGAGGCATATCGGGGCAACCTTCACAGTCAGCATCCTGCACAGGATTCCCAGCAACCCAAAAGGTCCACACAAATCTGTGAAAGTGTTCAACGCGCAACAAGAACAAAGAAACCGAATTCAGAAAATATGAAAGCTAGCGTTCTCAAATTGGAGGCAACAGGCAATGCAGTCTTGACACTAAAAGCGTTACTTTTTAATTTCTCAGTGTCTGGAAGGAAAAGTGGCACATTATGAATCGGACCCTGCTTCTTTTTCCTTACCTCTGTCTCTCTCTTCTTTTTCATTACTTACCTCCATCACTCTTAATTCTTCTCCCTTTCAATTTATTCCTATTCCTCCCGTTCGGCTACACCTCCCTTCTCCTGCTTGTTGAACCTTTAACCTCACTTCCCCCGAGCATTGCTCTTCTTTCCTGTTTTTAATTTTCTTCCCTTTCATTCTGACCTCACCTGCATCTGTGTAGTCCACGTGCCTCCTTTCTGCTTGTTTTCATCTTCCCTCCTGTTCTGTTTCACTTTTCTTCCATTCCTGCTGAACACATTTGATTCTTCAATTTCATTTGTTTCTTTTATTTACTCCTCTCAATATTTCTACCTCCCTCTTTCCCTCTTTTCTTCTGCACTCTTGTCCTGACTCTTTCCCTGCTTCCTTCTCTCTGACAGGGGCGTTGTCCGCGTGGACGTGAACCTGCAGGATGTGGACATTGACCAGTGCTCCAACAGTGGCTGGTTCGGTGGGACCCATCGCTGTAATCTTACCAGCATGGAGGTGAATCTGCTGCTACTTCTCTTAATTTTGGAGTTACATTCACCTATTTGTTAATTCTTGCAAAATCTAATTGTTTCTCTAAGTACTTGCATTGAATTTGAATGCAACAGTTGAGTTATTTATTTATTTATAACTCAACGGTTCCATTTAATAATAAACCTGAATGAGCTGTTTCACAGAGCCTTCACTGCCTTTCCTCTCATCGCAGGTTGCCTTTGATCATGTGTCCTCAGTATGAGCATCAGATAACTGACCAAAACCCGAAGAGTAATGTTCTCCATTCACTGAGCCACAGTGCCTGTAAATGTGTGAAACTGTCTGTGAGGAGTGGTACAGAATGGATGTTTTATGCTGCTCTGTGCTGGCCCTCCTTTGAAACTTCTCTCGGACACGAGAAATATGAACAAGGCGACATGCATACTATATTTCTATTTATATGTTTTAAAAAAGGTTTTTAACTGCAGTTTAATACCTCTCCATAAGTATAAGTACTGACATCATTCAATTATTCACCATGAGGCGCAAACAAACTACATCAGAGTGATGCAGAGGAAGGTTTGCACCACCCAAAAGATGCAGATAAGGCTGAAGGGAATGATACTTGGTTTTGCAGAAATTTGCTCACAACCATTCTCATGGCCGTCGTACAGCAATAAGTAAAAGGCTGATTTTACACACTACCATGTTCCTAATTCATCCCAAACATTTTGAGTACAGCACTTGCAAAAACACTGTCTTTGATGCACATACCTTTTCATCTTTCTGCAGTAACAGGCTGATGGGGTATTGTTGTCACCTTGTCAGCTGGGTGGATATGGCAGGTGGCAATATGGACACCCAAGTTGTCAGTGTAAGAACTTGACAACAAAGGGATGCAGGACTTTCACATTGTCACCACAGGTGCATCTGCTAAAAATCCCAGACAAGTCCAAATCTGAGTAACCTCAGCATTAAGGTCATGGGTCAGAGGTCATGTTTTCTTAAAACCTTGACTGGGATAACTTGACAAGGATGTCATCTAGGATTTTGAAATTTATACCATAGGTGTATCTACTAGGACAGCGGTCCCCAACCTTTTTTGCGCCACGGACCGGTTTATGCCCGACAATATTTTCACAGACCGGCCTTTAAGGTGTCGCGGATAAATACAACAAAATAAAACTAGTACCGGTACCGAAAAAAATAAGATTTATTCATAACACACGTGAAAAGACCCAGGAAAACAGAGTTAACGATAAAAACGATAACAAAATAACGCTGAATACCGATAAAAACCCTGAAAACCATACATTTCACACTGGAGCCTCAACTCTCGCGGCCCGGTACCAAACGACTCACGGACCGGTACCGGTGCGAGGCCCAGGGGTTGGGGACCGTTGTACTAGGAGGCTGAGGGATAAACAAACAAACAAAAATGAACCTCATGGTAGGAGCAAGATAAGGGGATAAGTGGAACAAAACTGATTATTTTACAAAGTAGCTTGTCGCCTACTGACTTAAGAGTTCTGCAGGACTGTCTGCGATGTGTGCGCCTTCTTCACACTCCACACATTTAAAGCATTCTCATCTGTGTGACCGGTGTGACAGAACCGGCGGCAGACATTCATCACATTTGTCTCTTTCTGAAGCGTCAGAAAGACAGAGAACGATGAGGTAGTTCTGTATTTGTGTCTGTCTGAGCATCCGGGTGCGGCGTGCGCGTGAGCGGCCTGCCTCTGTAATTGCCATCTCGCTTGTGTCGGTGCCAACGTGTGATGTTTTGCAGGGAGCCTGTCTGACTCCAACATGGGAGAGTGACTGCTCGGGCGTGCATGGCATGTTGCTGCCCATATGATGTATAATAAATGCAGTGTAATGGATTGCAGCAAGATGAGATGAATTATTGACCATGCTCTTTGTTTGCGTGCGCTTCTCTCCCAACTCATCACCAGTCTGTCATGGAGCATTAGAGCGGGTAGGTGGGGGGGATATACAGATGAGACAGATCTCTATGTTTGCATTCTTCTAATATTTTATATATTTTATATATGTTTTGTGGCTGTGACTTTAGGTTTGGCAGCCTTTTAATTGCCAAGGATAACAAGGCTAAGCTGTCCGAGTCTGATCACTGTCATCAAAATGCTTTGAATTATGCTAGGTGTGTGCCCTGTTTATATGTGCACATGTGGCTTTTGTTTGTGTTAAAATAAGTCACAGTGCCATTGCACACTTGTAAACTTTTACTTTTTTGCTCAGAACATTTTCTTTCAAAATGCTGTCACTACAGTTGGACTTAAAACGTCATGGAGGGACAGTTTGAGACGGCCATCGAAGAGCTCACAGCTTCTATGATTAATTTCCTTCACACACTATATTTTTGGCCGAGCGGCAGCCAGTGATTCAGTGCCATCTTGAATCCGCAGTGCTGTTTTTCTCTTGTTGTTTGAAATGTAATGAGGAGCTTAGAGAGCAGAAATTAAGACACTGGCAAACAGCACAGAGTTAAAACTTTATATTGCAAATGTTTTCATAGAGAGAGCAAATATTGACCAAGAAACAATATCATCAATCTTGTCCACGGATGATTTCATAGAGTAATGAAATCCACAATTGGAACAGACTTTTCTTACAGCATTTATTTAGACACGCTACAGCCGATTGCTCTCTGAGAACTTTAAAAAGGTGGGCAGTGTGGAGCCAATGAGTCTAGCATAAATTACACTATATTGTCACAAGTATTCACTCACCCATCCAAACCACTGAATTCATGCATTCAATCACTTCCATGGCCACAGGTGTATAAAATCCAGCACCTAGACATGCAGACTGCTTCTACAAACATTTGTGAAGAATGGGTCGCTCTCAGGAGCTCAGTGAATTCCAGCTTGGTACAGTGATAGGACGCAACCTGTGCACCAAGTCCAGTCGTGAAATATCCTCACTACTAAATATTCCACAGTCAACTGTTAGTGTTGGTATAACAAAGTAAAGCTGATTGGAAACAACAGCAACTCAGCTGCGAAGTGGCAGCCCATGGAAAAACCACAGAGCGGTGGCTAGGACTGCTAACACACATAGAGGTTGCCAACTTTCTGCAGAGTCAATCGTGACAGACCTCCAGACTTCACGCGGCCTTCAGTTTAGCTCAAAAACAGTGTGTAGAGAGCTTCATGGAATAGGTTTCCATGGCCAAGCAGCCACATCCAAGTTTTACATCATCAAGCACAATGCAAATGTTGGATGCAGTGATGTAAAGCACTCTACCACTGGACCCTAGAGCAGTGGTTATGCTTCTCTGGCAATCTGATGGACAAGTGCAGTGTGGCGGTTGCCAGGAGAAAGGTACGGTCTGACTGCGTTGTGCCAAGTATAAAGCTTGGTGGAGTGGGGCTTATGGTGTGGGGTTGATTTTTAGGAGCTGGGCTCACCCCTTAGTTCTAGTCAAAGGAACTCTTAATGCTTCAAACTAAGACATTTTTGGACAATTTCATGTTCCCAGCTTTGTGGGAACAGTTTGGGAATGGCCCCTTCCTCTTCCAACATGGCTGCGCACCAGTGCACATTGCAAGGTCCATAAAGACATGGATGTCTAGAAGATCATGACTGGCCTGCACAGAGTCCTGATCATTGTCTGACCTCAAATGTACGTCTGGAAGAATAGTCAAACATTTCCATAAACACACTCCTAAACCTCATGCCTTCCCAGAACACTTTCAGGTGTTATAGCCACACACGCTATGGATTAAGAATCGGATGTCACTTATATGCGTGTGAAGACAGGCATGGGAATACTTTTGGCAATATAGTGTATCTGGTACAACAAATCTTGACTCTTGCACACTTTTATCTGCATATTCAGAGAGAAACTAATATTTAATCTGCACGCTATAAGCTCAGCATTTTAGCATGCCTCTATAGCATTTTGTAGATATTTCTTAATGTATCTTTGATGTAGAAATGCTCAGTGGCATTTTGATTTCCCCTGAAGGTGTTCGATGCACAGACTGTCAGATAAATAAAGATAGCTGAGGATAAATAAAGAGACGTGAGAACCATGTGAAACTGTGATATAGAGCTGTCATGGTAGCAAAGGAAAGGGACTCTGCAGTAAATATAACCCAACGGCACGCTGTTAGCTGGTCTTTAAATGCTACTGAGCACTTAGGGAATATAAGTTGCTTGTCTTTGACTTAATACTCTGCGAGGCAGCACATGACTACAAACAGTGCATTTGTGTCTATTTCATAGCAATTTCTTACGGTTTTCAATTTCCAACGCGACATGTCCAGTTTCTTGTTTCACTCTCACCCCTGCCCTTTTCTTTCTTTCTCAGTGTCTCGTTCATGTCATTTCTTCATTTCATTCTTTTCTCCTGCCTGATGTAATTAATTGCTTATTGCCGAGCACAATTCAGCCTGCCCATTACTCCTATTTGGGTGTAGTTCTTTGGGGACTTTACCTCAATTTTCTTGCTCAAATCAAAGCCCGAAAAGAGTGCAGGCTTAAGCCTTAACAAAAACGATCTGGCTGCTAATATAGTGTCTGAGCAGCTATACCACAATCACAATAAGGACCAAAGCAAGGGGAAAGTGCTTCTTTGTCCCAGTGTCCCTATTAAACAACAGTTCATTTCTAAATCCTGCTAAATACATTTTTGTGGGAAATGGGCTGTGGAAAGTTGATGTGAGGCTCATTGCTTTCCCCCATCCAGTACAAACATACCCCGAGGCTTTGTCTCACAGTGAAACCATAATAATGAAACAGTCTCTTGTAATGTGATGGAGCATCGTGTCTCCTCCAGAATGTTTGGAAAGTAATAGCACAACACCCACTTTCTCACTGTTGCTGTGATGTAATGGTTCAGTCAGTTTGTAGATGATCAACTTTTATGTTAACACTGCAGCTTTTCCTCCTCTCTTTGTTTTGCATACTGGAGAAAAAGCCTTTTCAGTGGAATGCCTTTTTCTTGTTTAGAGGCAGTTTTGCAAAACAGGTTTGGGCAGGTTTATTGTCTGTAATGTATCCAAATGGTATATCTAATAAACTGAGCTTGATTGCTTTTTTATGAACTCTATCGCCAAATTGCAATTCTGAGAACCATTTTGGCACTTTTTACGTTTTTTTCCCCTTTTTGCTTGCCGTAGTACTACTGTATCTTCCAACAATAGAATTAACTTTGAGTAGCCCCTAGAATTAGGGGGTGGTTATCAGTTTGATTATCTGACCTTTGCTACTGCAGCTTTGAACTTCATCTGAGTTGCAAATTGTAAAATGTTATGTCATGATGCATCATTTGAACTGTAATTATCACCAGCCAAGCTGTAAAAAGTATTCATGTTAGCCTACGAGTTGCAATTGGTGCAGTGGTAAACTGTGTCACCTCACTGCAAGAAGGTTCCTGGTTTGAACCCCACTTTTTCTGTGTGGAGATCTTTTATGTTACATATAAAATATAAAAACTAACACGTGATTAATTGGCGATTCTAAATTTGCTTGTGGATATGAGGTAGATAAAATGCTTTAAATGATTAATTATTAAAGTGTGCTAGTTGAATATACAGTTTTAAAAAAAGAGTGCCCCAGTCACCGAGGCCTAAAGACCAGTCAGTAATGGCAGGTCGCTCAGCAAAAATGTATATTTCGTGTGTGGTTGCTAGAAGCTCCTGGGTGAAACTGACTGTAAAGCAGTGTATGGTGTTGCACTAAAAACCTTCCTGTTCCGTGTTACCTGTTCAAAAATTTCAGTTGGAGTGAAAAGCTCTATATGACTAAAATTTTAATCATACACAGTTTTATATTATTTCCACTACTAAAAACCTGCCTTAACAGACAGACATATTTATGTTAATTTATCATCTTATTCTTCTGATGTTCATTAGATAGCTGCATATAGTTAAATCGCAAAAATGACTGTTAATAAACATCAAATTTATAATAAAAACATATTTATTGTTCTTCTTTGCAAGCTGCATACTCAATGTATAAGACAAAGTAATCAATTGCAGGCACTATTAGCACCGTTTAAGGAAGGCTTATTAACTGCTTAATTACATGATAAATATATATGTATATAGGTACAGTTAAAAAATCAAATTAAATTGTCCCTGCACTAAAACTACTTAAATAAAAAATATTTACAAGCAAGCTACACATAAGGTACATGTAATATCAACAAAATACACATGTACCGTATACGTAATGCTGGTGTTCATTTTCAGATCAGCTACTACACACAGTATATATGATTCGTAAGGATTTGAGTGTTATAATTATTTTTTTAAAAAAGCAAACACAAAAGCTTTATAGGTGTTGACTATCCTGGTGCCGCTGGCCGTTTAAATTGAAAGTTTAGCCAGATTGAGGAGGAGTAAAGGAACAGATATACTTACA
Source organism: Haplochromis burtoni (assembly GCF_018398535.1). Lineage (NCBI taxonomy): Eukaryota > Metazoa > Chordata > Actinopteri > Cichliformes > Cichlidae > Haplochromis > Haplochromis burtoni. The sequence continues at coordinate 355,712 of NW_024582723.1, forward strand.
TATGCTATGATACTTATAGTAAGAGATGCATTTAACCAGTGTATGTCTTAAAAAACAAAGTGCATGTTATAATAATTCTATTGCTGTTGTTTATAATAGCAGCATCATATTTTGTACTTTAAACGTATTTATATTGTATTTTTAAGTCATTATTATTATTATATTTCCTATAATCAAAATGTAAAAATGCCAAACAATATACTCAAAACAAGATTGTAAGTGTACATTATCTCACCAATGAATTTTTTTATCCTTATGGCAACTTTTTGCTGGCAGTCATAATTTTCTTTCCTTTATATAGTTAAGCTTTGTTCTTCCCCTCCTTCTCCTTGGTCTCTTTCCCGGTCTGCCCAGATACAGCAGCTGAGGAGGAAGGTAGGATGTGTCACCATGAACCAAATACAAGACTTCATGCATTATGGATAGTCAGTCGTAGGGGAAGCATCTTACATAAGGAGCCACTGCTTATATAATTAGATGAAGACTAGAGGATGATTAGTGTGGGTGATTTGTGACTGGATGCAGATAAGTAGGTTTATGCATTTTGTTTTGTGTGTACTATTTTTTAATCTAAGTCCATGTTAATGTGTGTGCGGGATGTTTGCATTTCTGCCTGTAGGTGTGTGCGTTTTCTCTGCCCATCCTGTGAATTGTGCCACTGGAGATAAGGCGCTTCAAAGGCAGAGCTCTACTAATGAGTGTAAACTGCTGTGACAGCCAAAGAGGGTTACCCCCTCTGTCTCTCTTCTGGCTTTCTCTCCTCAATCAGCCATGCTTCCTCCTCTCCCTTTCTTCCTCTTTTCCACACTCTCTTCTTCCGTGGCTTTTCACTTTCTCCCAAATTTCTCTATTACGCCCCACTCATCTGCCGTGTAGCCCACTCTTGTTTCCATTTTGCTTACTCTAACAGCCGTACCGCTTATCCATGTTTCCCTTTTCTTGCCAATTTCTCAGAGGAGGGCAAAAAGACAGGCTAAAAAAAACCTGCAAAAAAAACATGTGATTCTCTTGCTTTTGTTGGCCCTGCACATGAAATAACTGTATGAAGTGGCCAACTGAAGTCACCATTCTTCATCCGCTGCTTTAAATGCTGTGGCAGTTGTTGAAACTTCTTCTAGTACTCACACTTACTCTCTGCAGACCCTAATTTGTGGGTTTACCTCCAGGGAGCGACATGGAAATCACCATTCTCAGCAACCTTGCTGGACAGAGGAGCACCATTATTTCTGGCTGCAGCTCAGCTACCTTTTATAATGAGGTTTGAGTCCTTCTGTTCTTAAAAAAATTAATTACCTGTACACATGTGGCCATTCTGCAATACAATCAGACCGTATGGGGTGAGAAAAAAGGGACATGAACATAAATGTTTGCTTTTGCCTCACTGTGTGGAATTTGGTGTCCTTATCAACCCCGGCACATTGCTGCGGAAGAAGAGGATTTAAGCTTCACAAGTCTTAAACTCAGTATAAATACTGTATGTAAGGAAAAGGATACCCAGCTAAATGGGAAACAGCAACAGCCTGTGCAGATGTTACCACTGAAGGATGTTCAGGTGTAAAGATTATGCAAATTTTTCTACAATACGAAGTACTTTATTTGTCAGAAAAAGAAGACGCCTGACTGCCTTTTACCTGCTTTAACAGTAGTAGTTGAAAAAAAGGGTGATTCTGGGAGCAGAGAAGAGAAAATGTAACCTGCTCTGCTCAGTCTTTTCCTGTTTCGCAGTCCTTTTTCTGTTTTGTTCAGCCAGAGGCTCTTCATCTCTCCTCAGGGAAGTGTGAAGCTCCACAGCCTAAGTTGTGATGAAGTGTTTGAAGACTTAGTGCATCTGTACACCGTTCGGCAATCCATGCACGTGTTTACATTTATTTCATTTTGCTTTTTTCATCATCAAAGAGACCATAAGGAGTAAAATTCAAAGCTGCATTAAAGAAGTTCAAGCTAAGGTAAATAATTCCTCAATTTAATGAAGCAAGCTTTGCTGTGGAGCTAAGCTAAATTTTGCTTTATAGTAGAAAATCTTTTTCCTCCTGCAGAGCCCTGAAGGCAATGTAATAAGCATAAATTCACATTAATGGACTGAACCATATCATCACAGAGTATTGCCACTTTGGGTGATCCTATAAACATTCATGACTGTGTAAAGTTAACGGTTTCTTTCCGAATGAGCCCTCTCATACAGTAGAGACGTATCTTATTGAATTAGGTATGTTATATAGCATCGATGGCTGTGTCTGACTGACACAGTCCAGATTACCAAGTGCATGATTTGAAGAAAATATTACAGCGGGAAACAAACTTTAGAAGAAGCTTTGATGAAAAATGATCAGCAGCTTTTATTAAATTCAACTGAACTAGCTTGCTGAGACTTTTGAGATAATAATGTGGAAATACTTAAAAAAAAAACGAGGACAGCATTTATTTGTTGTGGGCTCTGAATTGGAAGTTATGTTTATTAGTAACCCACTTCACATGAAAATGTAAAGCCAATCATCCATTTTTTGCTAACTGTTTATCCAGTTCACATTGGTATGGGAGTTAGTTTCTCTTCCAGCTAGAGTGCATGTTGCCACGGTATCACAGGGCTCGAAATGTTACGTATTTCGGTTGTTTAAAATAACAGATTTCAATTCAGTTTTATTTATATTACAATCACAAAACGGTTTATAGTGTAAGGCAAAGACCCTGCAATATTACAGAGAACCCCATCAATCTGATGATGAGATGGCAGGGAAGAAAAACCCTCTTCTAACAGGAAGAGAGCTCCAGCAGAAGCTGGCTCAGGGAGGGGCAGCCATCTTTAAATTAACCCCAACTTCAACTTATTAGTGGGCGAATGTAAAAAAAAAAAGATTGAAAAGGAAAATAGTGATTCCACAAACAACAAACAGGACAAAATCTAAACTACAGGAGAGAATAGATGAAAGTTAATCCACTGCAGAGTTAAAAGAGGGTTGTGAAAGAGAAGTGCTTATTGCATTATGGGAAGTTCTCCAGCAGCCTGAGCCTATAGCAACATAACTAAGGGAGGATTCAAGGTCACCAATAAAAAGCTTTACAATTTAACATTTCAGTGAAAATAATATGGAGCACAGAGACAAGTATGTCATTTTACAGATGTCAGAAAGTAACAGGCATGCCAGCTCAATACAAAGTTTTAATAAGTAGCTGTTGCTGCTCTGTGCAGTTAACAGGATTTACAGTATTTGACTTCACAAAAGCTTAACAGTAAAATTATTCTTTTCTGTAATCATGTGTCCCAAGAGACATGTTACTGATCTGAACAGAAATCAACTTCATAAATAGAGAACATAAAAAATGTGATATGTAATAGGCTGTAATTCTTCAGCTTCAGCTTCCTCGTAACGCTAATGCAGTAGCTAATTGTTAGTTAATAACAAACTGCTGTGTTTTTATAGATGCCATCGATGCCAGTGTGAGTATCAGTCTTCTCTCTTTATTTTAATTTCAGTAAATGTAACAGCTGTTCAATATTCACTACAAGAAGTTGTGCTCAGCTCATTTCATGTTAATTGAAGTGAATGAAGAGACTAAACATTAAAAATATGGGACCAGAAGTTTTTTTAAAAAAGGAAAAGGTTTTATGAAGTTGGACTGAGAACTTAGAATCCAGTGTTTCTGGACTTTAGCACTGAATCCAGGAAGTCGTAATGAGCTGCTTTGCAGACGTCATGCGTCAGCGTTCTATAACTGGTTATTTTTTTCTTTTTTCCAGTTCTGTAAAACAAACAAACAAACATTTACTGTCATATTATTTTTGCTTGACAGCTATGCAAGTGGGCGCTGTGTGAGTTCAGGACCCAGGGTCTATCAATTGCAGTAGCATATGTCTTAAAGGGACAATCAGTTGTTTTGTGAATTTATTTAATAGAAAAAAAGGAAAACTGTTTGCTTCGCCAGTTTGTGTAAGCCACCATGCCACCTTGAATACAGTGGTTGAGATGTTGTCTGTGGCTATATACGTACTACACCAAAGGCGGAGGAGACGAGAACTCGGAGACGTTTGCCTGCCGTAGAGACAATTCATGTCTGCACCCTCAGACTCAAGATATGAAGGATCATACCTATGTTTTGTCATCTGAGAAATGATCCCCTTCATCAAAGAAGATTCCCAATATTGTTGCAGTTACTTGTTATCAGCAGAGTAGACATACCACCCTCCCATCTCCCGACAGCTGGCGACAAGCCAGCTAAACAACAACAACAGCTGGTTATAAGTTAATGTTATGACAGCTAGTGTCAGCTCGAGTGTCTTAAAAATGACACTTTCCCTCTGATAAACAGTTTTAATACTTAATCACGCTGTATGAGAGTTTATTCACTAAGCGTCAGTGCACAGAGTTCAGAACCACTTTGGAGAAAGTTTCACTAACACCGTGGATACATATTGTACTGAGGTAAACAGTGACCTTTCAACCCACACTCACTACAGGGGCAAGAGTTGTTTGTCCTCCAGCAGCCACCGTAGCTAGGAATTTGCACTTGAATTGGGAAGGATGCTGACATCTAGTGGGAAAAATTTACATACTGTAACTTTGTGTTTTTTGCCTTATTCTAAGATTTCGGCATACATTTTGCAGTGTATCAGTCCTATTCTGATAGATTTTAGTGGGCTTGATGTTGTTCTCCTATATTTAGAATTTTCAAGGCTTGTTTTGTAGTGTGTTTGAAACTTGAAATAAACTCTGTAGCAGATCTTTGTAGCTCTTTAATACCAGTTTTCCCTCCATATTATTATTACACATTCATCTTAAATAATTTTCTTTAATCCTTAATTAGGTTGATGATGTGTGGTGTGATGTGAGTAGGGATGGTGAAGACACAAATGCTTATAGGAATAAGAAGAGGATGAGAAGGGGAGAGAGGAATTAAGAATGACAGCAGAGAGGGACAGTCGTCAGGGAGGATTCATCCTCCACAGAGAAACACCATTCACTCTCTAATCTGCTGCCCGCAGCTCGGCGGCTGCCACGGCAAAACTCAAGAGCCTGTCAAGTCGGCAACAGCAGTTGGATCTTAATTGAGTGAGGCCTCCCAGACGAGCCCATGTTGGGAGCTGGAGACCACCCACCCAGATGTCTGTGCGGGAAAAAATTAGGGTTCATCTCATAAGTCTTAAAATGCCAAGCGAGACTTTCGTTCCATTCCTGATACATTTCCTAAGGCTGCTCAGAAAATCTGTGGTGACATTGTGAATTTCTTGCTCTTAATATAGATCACAGCCCTTAAATTCTGAATTTACAGACCTATCGTTTCTGTCCCTCTTAATGTTCTTTAAGTGTCACTCAGCTCAGTCCTCCCGGTGACACTCTCCACAGTCATAGCACTGTCTGTAACAGCAACAAGCCACCAATCAATAACTGGCTATATATCTCAGATTTTGCCTCTGAAATTGGTGGAGAAATTCCAGACAGGCTTAAGTCCAAGGTCTCCTCTCCTCAGACATCCAGTATTTCAGAAGCTGGTAGTCTTGTGAAACAACAGCAGGCAGCTTCTCTGCCCAGGGGACAGAGTGATTGTAATGCTTTTAGGGTTTAATGCTTTCAGGGTATTTATAGATCTCTGAGGGACGCTGAGTGCTCTCTCTCTGTCTCTTTCTCTCTGCCTCTTTTCCTCTCTTGCCAACTCCCATCTTGGTGTCGTGTTCACAGCTTTTTATCAAATTGCACAGTGAGAAATGTGAAACAGGTACCACAGGCTGCAGTCCAAACATGGGGGGCCTGTATGTGAAAGTGACAGATAACTTATTCTCAGGTTTCAGTACTTCAGCAAGGAAAAAAACTGTATTCACCTCCATGTTGTATGTTTTGCATTTGATACCTAGTCTATCATGTGATAACGTCGTGTGGTATTTTTCTCAGGTTGGCACTACGACTTGTGGTTTTGTTTGTTGGAAAGAGTGGCATGCACTGCACTCACCAGGTGATAGTGGGTTGTTATGAATGTAACAGTATTTTCTGAGTTTGGACATTCGTCTCACAAACATTTTTAAAGCAAAAGCAACCTTAACGTGTATTTTTGTGGTACTTAGAAGACTAAGATTTAAACATTAGTTAGTTTCCTGGAATTAAAGTCGACAGATTTGCTGTTATCGAATGACAGCTGCAGGCACAGTTTCCCTTCCTAGGGCCCTGTTTTTGTCCTCATGTAAGGCCAACATTATGCAATCAATTCTCATCTGACTTTTTTCTACCCATACCTTTGAATCACCCCTCTATGTTAACAATTTGTATGAGGATTTATATGTTTGGGACAGGTAGAGGACAACATCTTTACCTATCTAGCTAGCTGTTAAGTGTTGCAATACCTGCAAAAACAAGAAGAAGGCTGGATGGGAGAGATGTTACTGTACAGCTGGTGAAGACTGCCACATTAGCATTTTTTGGTAGTTACTGGGAAAAATACATTAACTGATCAAAGAAAATGCTGCTGCTCTGTTTGATTCTAGTGATTAGAGCTTGCCAAAAACTGGTTCAGAAAGTTCAATTGAATTCAGTTTTATTTATATAACACCAAATCACAACAGCAGACACTTCAAGGCACTTTATATTATAAGATAAAGACCCTACAATAACACAGAGAAAATCCCAACAGCCAGACGACCACGTACGAGCAAGCATTTGGTGACCGTGGGAAGGAAAAACTCCCTTTTAACAGGAAGAAACCTTCAGTAGAACCAGGCTCAGGGAGGGGCGGGGCCATCTGCTGCGAGGGGCTTTTGGGTGAGGGTAAGGAAACAGGACGAAAGGGAATTAGTCCCCATAGACTCATAAACGTCCAAATTCATGATAAAATCAACATGTTTACAGATTAGCACACAAAAACAAAGAATAAAAACATTGTTATTTTTCCATCCATCAATCCATTTTTCTCCGCTTATTAAATTCTATAAACTCTACACTTAGAGACACTGACACTCACATTCACAGCTCTGGCTAATTTAGAATTACTGTTTAACCTAACCTGCATGTCTTTAACTGTGGGAGGAAGAGCACCTGTGGAGAGCTCACACAGGCAGAGACAGAACATGCAAACTCCACACTGAAAGGACCCTCAGACCTTCTCACTGCATCCCATCAGTTGTTGTTGTTGTTTATTATTATTATTATTATTATTATTTTGTTCCAGTAGAAAATTGCAAATAATCACATAAATCCACTAAAGTGAAAATGATGCATCACTGTAGTTGAACTACATGTCGTGTGAAAATAAAGTACTTTGCCTGTAATAGAATTTTCACAGTAAATCAGTTATACAGATTTTTCTGTTATTTTTTTGGAGCTTGCCAACATTGTGATAATCACACTGAACTCAGATGTTTGGCAGCTCGTTCAGGAATGCAAACAGATGTCATTATGTTGCACACGCACGAAAAATGAAGAACATCTGCAAGCAGGCTTGATGTACTGAATGTTAGGATGTTAGATGTGGCTAATGGTTAGCACGGTCACCTCCCAGTTAGAAGAGCCTGGGTTTGAATCTAGTCCCAGTGTCTTCGTCATTTGTCTCTGGGTACTCTTGTTTCTTCACACAGTCCAAAGACATGGATGGGGTTATGAGGCTACTTGGTAATTCTACATTGCTTGTATGTGTGAACGGTTGTCATTCTCTGTGTGTTAGACTATCAGCCTGTTCAGTGCCCTGGATGTCACCCTCACCCTGTAAACCTGTATTGGATCAGAAAAAGACGAATGGATACAGTCTTATTAGAGCGGTGGCATGAGAAGTATATTTCTTGAAAAACTAACCGAGCTCAAATATTCAAAGGGTTCTTTTTCCAAAGCCTATGTTAGCAATAGTTCATTTGTAGTGTAAAATAGTTTGTGTTAATTTATATTTGAGCAGCTCACATTGATCTGAGAAAATCCAAAGATCAGGTGTTTCCACATGATAAATAAAGCGTTTGGGCTTTCTGTGATTGGCAATGCAACCTTGAATTTAAGCCAAGTTTTCCAGGAAAATATTAAGGTCAAATTGAGCCCCCCACTTTCGACACCCACACACACACACATTTTGCCGAAAGTAAGATGCAATTATAAAATACTTTCTCACTTTGAGCACGCAGTCTGATCAAGGTAATCCATCAAAGTGAGACACGTCAAGCAACCATTTCACAGCTCTTTAATAGTGGCTGAGGAAAAAAAAAAAGGCAGGCTGGCCTTGGCCCCATTAAATTCTCTGGCTTTAGCTGTGTGTGTGTGTGCGCATGGGGGTATATAATTTTGCAGGAGCAGCTCTGGTGATGGGAGACATATGGAGCTGTGTGCTTGTGAGGCAGTTTAGAAGTCCTTGGTGACATTAATCTAGTTTTGATGGTCCATGTCAATCTTCTGTACGACATGCGTGTTTTCTGTATTATAGTCCTGGGAACTAGTTCTGAGAGATTTATGGGCAAATGCACAGAACCCCTGAAGTCCCGTAGAGTGATTTCGTTCAATCTTCTGTGCACGGGATAATAACTGCGGCAGGTTGTTCCACTTGTGAAATTTTAAATTCACCCATCGAACATTTCAAACGTTGCTTTTTCTTCTCACAAAACAGCAATACTATACCTTTTATACAAGGCCTAAAACATGTGCAATTAACATATTTTACAGGCTTGTTTGCTGTGTCTTACAATCCACTGGGGAACCAGAGACGGCTTCTGCTGTGAAAGCACAGTCGAATTTAATAAATGCAACGATTTGGATGCTGGGAGCCCAATAAAGATCTAAAAAAAAAGCATCATATTTCATCCTTGCCTACCTCAGTGTCCCGGGGTATATGTTATCTTAATGAGTCTTCAATTCCTTTGGAGTAAGCAAAAAAAAAAAAAAAAAGAAGTTCATAATACATGCCTAGTCTGCTTCTGTGGCTGATATCCATCCATCCAAACATTTTGGCCATGATCCAGATTAATTCCTTTTTGGAGGAATAAAAAAAAGTGCCTCTTCCTGTGTTTTGTAGACTTTAATTCCACAGGTATGCTTATCTCCTGAGAGAGAAGACAGGCAAATAAACGCTCACAGATTTACTCCAGCAGTAGATGAACTGTAGCTTGCTCTGCCTCAGTTTGCAGTTTTAATACGTGCTGGGCTCCCATTGCTGTTGTGTATGGAAAACCTGATAAAACAAAGGAAGGGGTTTGCATGCAAATGGCATATTTTGAGAAAGCACCCTAATACTGTTGAAGGATTTAGTCACTCAAGCAGCAACAACACAATTGCTGGGACATTTGAAGTTAGAAACCCCCAGACCATGAAAGATGATTCATCTACCCACGGGGATGTAGAGAAGTCAAACACCTTTAATGCTACGTGTGTGTGCGTGTGTGTGTGTGTGTGTGTGTGTGTGTGTGTGCGTGCATGCCCAGGCTTTCTTTGCACCATGTGTTTGCCACTAAATTTACTTTATTTGCATAGATATAGTGAATCAGCTTTGCCACTTTTAGAGAGAGAATGAGACACTATCCTCTATTGCAAACCTATTTTTAGCTCGAGCAGTATGGCACGAGGGGTGACAGCGCTGGCCAGTTGGTTGTTTGCTCCACCACGTTGGTCCAAACTGAAATGTCTCAGCAGCACCGGATGCATTGCCATGAACATTTTAACAGGCACTCATGATCCACACAGAATGAATCATTTCAGCATGACCATAAAAGGATTTGACAAACATAAATTGTGCAACTGAAATCACATTTATTTAGTCAACAATAGCACTGTTATGTCTTACAAAACAGTAATGCAAGTAAAATGTGTAATATGTATTACACTATGCTACGAATATTTTACTAGATATTTTGTGCATCTTGCTTGTTGAGCTGTTATGCTGAAAATATTTTGAGCATAAACACTTAAAATCTTTAGATTGCTGAAATATCTGAAGATGATTTCTATCAAAATGAGATGTGTCTTTGGTGGGATGTGTTTAGTTTTATTTATTTATTGTCTACATCTGCATCTCATTACCCTCCTGTACCCAATTCCTGATTGCCTTCATGTGTATAAACAGCCTTGTCTGCATTTCAGTTTTTGTCAGATCGTCTGCTTTTGCCTTGTGGAAATCAACATTATATTCTTGGACTACCTTTTGTTTGCTGCCTTCTTTGGACAGGAACTACCAGTTTATGACCTCAAGGTGCTTTTATATTGTAAGGTGAAGACAAGAGCAACAATCAAATGACCACATCTGAGCAAGCACTTAGCAACAATGGGAAGGAAAAACTCCAACTTTAAACTCTTTTAACAACTTTTAAGGGAAAAAAACCCCCGAAGAACCAGGCTCAGGGAGGGGCAGCCATCTGCTGCGACTGGTTGGGGATGATGGTAAGAAGACAGGACAAAAGAAACTCTGTATAAGAGAGATGGAAATTAATAACTAATGATAAGATGCAGAGTGGTGTATAAACACATAGTGAGTGAAAAAGGGGAGTGAACAAGAAACACAGCATCTTGGGAAACTCCCAGCAGTCTAGGCCTATTGCAGTGTTACAAAGGGAGGATTCAGGGTCAGGCTCTTCTACAGACGAGCAGCCTGAAAGCTGAAGGCTCTGCCTCTCATTCTACTTTTAAATATTTCAGGAACCACAAGTAAACCAGGATTCTGAGAGCAAAGGGCTCATTTGGAATGATATGGGATTATGACATCTTTAAGATAAAATGTTGTCCCTTTGAGTCCTGAATCTGCATTTGAATCCTGCAACCTTGAATTTCATGACATAAACAGACTGACAAATATACATGATAAACATGGAAACAGTGTCATGAATTACTGTACCATACTATGGTCTAAAACTGCTGAAGGATTCTGATGCCATGAACATTTCTTTTGCACTCATCTCTTTTCCTTCCCCATGCGTTTATATGCCACATTTTATTTTGTTAACTTTTGACTACTTTTGTCTCTGTTTGTGTTTTGTCCTGTTTGTTGTTTAGTTGTCTCTCTGTGATCCTTTGCTCTCACTCACCAAGCAGATGGCTGGTTCCTGTTAAAAGAGAGGTCTTCTCACAAGCACCTGCTTGTAACGAATCATCAGATTCTTCAATGCAGGATCTTTACTTAACTATATGAAATGAGATGACTGTTGTTAACCAGCGTTATATATGTAAAAAAAAGAAAGAAAAAAGAACGTAACATGTAGATGATATAAGTTGTGATGAAATAAAAATATAGATGGTAGAAAAGTTTGAGAGGGAAAAGAAAAAGGACTGAAAACACATAACATGCTACCAGGACATGGCACAAATGTCCTTGGTTTCCATCACTAAACACAAAATAACTTGTAAGTATACCCATCTGGCACAGTTCACATTTTGAAGCAGTACCTGCTAAGTTCTATCAGTCACTCAGTCTGTAGCTCATAGGAGAAATGCCAGAAAGAGGTGTAAAGCTCACATACTGTTTTCCAAAAACAGAAAACATGGAAGCATCGTAACTCCCAGGTCTGTTTGTCTACACTGATGCACTGTGGAAGCAATGATTTACTGTACCTGTTTATTCTCTCAACCAGTGAACTTCAGTTCAGACATTTATATCCTCTGCAGATCATCCCTGCTGCTTGCTGCTCCCCAGTTTGGAGATTTGGGGCTATTTGTCAGCTTTATAAAACTGATCAGTGGGTTAGTTGAGAAGAAAGCCTTGGCATGCAGTTACTATCCTTACTTTAGAAAAAAATAAATAAAAATTATCCAAAATGACATGTTGTTAAAGTAGAGTTCAGCTAAACTGCCACATTTTAATATTTTTATACTAGATTTATATAATCTTTAATCAGAAATGCATTTCTCTGAAGCGTGGCTTTGTGCAAACAAATTACCAAATCGCCCGTTACCTTGATCAGGTTGAATGTTGAAGTTGCAAGGTTGCAAATCTAATGATGCATTTTGTAGTCAAAATTAGTTTAAAAAATATAATTATTTTTGAATTGTTAAGCACGTATTAGAAAGCTGAAACCTTTCTAATACGTGTATGGCTACATTCAGGGGGCAGTTAGCTTAGCTTAGCTTAGCTTAGCATAAATAGTAAAAGAGGGCTAAAAAGAGCTACTGTGTCCTTGTTTTTAAAAGATATACCTACAATCATCATTTAAAACAGATAATATCAAAGACACATCGTGTTTTATTTTACCTTTAACTTGCATAGTTAACCAGTGATGTTAAAAAAGTGAACTTTAGATAGCTATGCTAGTTTTTTTTCTCCTGGTTCCACTAAATAAAGTGAAAACAGCAACTTACAACCAAAAGACAAATAAGTATTGTTCTCAAAAACACACTTCAAGCAGGAGTTGAGTTTTGAATAATATGAATATAAAATGAATTTGTCAGTGGCTGATTCATGGGCTGTGAATACAATCTGACTGTTCTCCACAGCAGCAGTCCCACGGGGGGATGCTGTTTTTTACCAGGCGTGCAACATAATACACTATTTATGAATGTTCATGTGAAATTTATTGCAGCTTTATTTGGTATAAGTATGTGCGCTCACATGAGTGTACAGTGTCCACACTGGTGCCTGTGTGTATGTGTGTTGTTAAGTGTGTTTAAGCTCCAGAAGGTCTCTAAGCCCATGTTGCTCCCACAGTCATAAATGCAAGCTGGAATTATGCAGGCGCACTTAAATTCTGCAAACAACCCTTAATTCTTAATTTAGATATTAATTAGTTTCCCTGTTACTTGGCAAGGGCCTGTGATTTCCCCTGACACCGGGCATGTTTGTAACTGGGACGTCTGCTGCTTTGTGCCGCAGAGAAACATGTAGGAGACTCAATAACACCAATGAAACAACTTTATTAACTGAGACCAAACGCAGCGGCCATGAGAAGAAACACATACAGTAGGAACTGTAAACTACTTTATTCAGATAGTGCCATCTGTGATAACTCCTGGGACCCATTATATGATTCAGATTCTTTGATTTTTCGTTTCAGTGATGGATGAAAACTCAGTGAAGCACTGAAACCCATGCGCAGTCTTCAGCATTATAAATTGTGCACCCTTTTCTCATGCTAGAACTGAGCCAGATCTTAAATATATTTTGCTATAAGTGCAAATATTTCGGAAGCTCTACATAGCTTTACTACAATGGGAAGCTAATGCTTATTTTGAAGCCAGAATTGCTAAAAGCCTTAATGTTTGAAGAATACTTTCAACACAATAAAAGTGCCTCTAATTTTGATTTCATATTAGGAAAGACCTGGAGCAATTCCCTCTCCAAGCAGAAACAAGATGAAATTGAACCTGCACATGCTCGGCAGGATTCTCTGTCTGTGTGTCTCTGCCGCAGGCTCATTTTACTATGGCAGAAGTTTTGAACAAAAAAGAAAGAAAGACAAAAAAAAAAACTACACTGAGGTATAAAATCTAATTTTTGAATACAGAGTATTTTTCTTCTGCTGTCGAAAGTTAAAGGTGACTGCAGCAAGTTAATCTTTAGGTTCTTGGTTAAACAATAACTTGAGCAACTTATCCAAATATAGTCTGTTGCTAGGTAACATACAAGATTTGATCTGGGATGGTAGATCTGCTGTGGTAACACAGGGCTGCAATTACCCCTGAGCCACATGGGCACAATGTAAGCACCTTGTACTCTACTAACATTTTAGAAAGAAGGCTGTGTTATCTCAAATGCGTCCATTAAAATAAAGCAGCTGATCACTGAATACTTTATAGTATAAAATCTCTTTGAGTTGAAACAACTTTGATAGAAAGTCTGATGACATATATACCTGTAGGTGATTGCATAAGACTCATCTGAACTAAAAAGCTTCTATAAAAACAAAATTTAAAAAAGCACACAACTTGATGCCAGATATCTAAAAGAATTTAAACTAACAGTATATACATTAAGAGAAAACACATGATTACATGTTTACTTTAAAGCATGTTTTTATTCTAATATTTTTAGTGCCACTGTTACAATTGTCCC